>NW_024426230.1:11936490-12009288 GCF_017311325.1 Ursus maritimus
CCCCCCCCCCCACAAATATATATTCCTAACAAAGACCTTTCTGCTATATTTGACATTTGCATATACAACAAACTGCCTGCTAGTGGTCTTCATATGAATAACCAATAGGCTCCCCAAACTAAACCATTTCCAACACTGCCCTCCTTATTTTCCCTCCCAAACCTCTAACCCTTCTCATATTCTTGGTCTGCTTTGGGGGAAATCTAACCAATTTAAGCCTTTAGCAACTCTTGGTTGGCATATTGCAATAGCCTCACGATTGGTCTCTCTGCTCCTGGGTTAACGTCCCTAAAACCAATCTAACATACCAGAGATCAGCAAACTCTTTTTGTAAGGGGTCAGATAATAAAAAGTCTCAGTTTTATGGACCACATGATCTCCTTTGCAACTGTACAACACTACTGTTGTTGCCCAAAAGCAGCCATCATAATATATAAATGAACAGTATAGATTACAAACTTTATTTTTGTTTTTGAAGATTTTATTTATTTGACAGAAACAGACAGGGAGAGAGGGAGCACAGCAGGGGGAGTGGGAGAGGGAGAAACAGGCTACCTGCTGAGCAGGGATCTCAATGTGGGGCTTGATCCCAGGACCTTGGGATCTTGACCTGAGCTGAAGGCAGACCCTTAACAACTGAGCCACCCAGGTACCCCTAACTAAAACTTTATTTACAGAAATAGGTGGCAGACATGGGCCATAATCTTCTAACTCCTATAAAATACTGTTTTCGAACTGCTCTTAATACTAAATTTATCATGCATATAACCTTCTTAAAACCCTTTAATAATTGCTGTGTTCCTCTGGGCTACCTTCACATCTCAAATGTACTTTAACTTTCATACTCATATTTAGAGGTTATTTATCTTTCCCTTATATCAGAAAGTAAACTCTCTGTATGTAGAAACAATGAGGCTTAAAATAATGTCACTGAGTTCACTACCTATCAAGAACTGTGCGAAGGGTTTTACACATACTATCTTATTCAGTACTCAAAACAACCATGAGGCAATGAATATTATTATCCCCATTTTACAAATAAGGAAACAGAGCCACTGAGCTAGTAAATGAGAGTCAAAATTCAGTACCACATCTGATAGGCTCCAAAGCTAAACCTGCTATTCCATTGTATAAATTCTATGATGTATAAAATAAACTATCAAAAAGAACCTATCAGAATAACTTAACTAGAAATATAAATGGAATGTCATCACATATAATCTTAGTACTGTGTTTCTGAAGCTATTTCTTAAACTAAAAACGAACTTTGCTATAGTATACATGATGAGGTAAACCACCATAAAGTAAGATACATTCATCTCCATTATTTCTACCTGTGCCCTCAAATCATATTTTGAGAGAACCCAAGAAATAATAATAGTCTTGAAGTGAATTCATTTTACCTTCTGTCACTGGCTGAAGTTTGGAAGATCGTTCTGAATCCGGAGAGTGCAGAGGTTCAGGCTCTTTCAGACTTTCCAAATGCATAAAAGGATCATAATCTACAGATGCCAAATCAGAGAGGCTCATTGGAAAATACCTTGGATTGCTAAAACACTGAGCTCCATAAACACACCCGTGTAATACCTGAAAGAATGAGGGGAAAAACACGGTTTTCCTTTTCAGTGAAGATAAATAAGATAATAGGAGAAAAAGGTCAACTGGTAGTATAAGAGCTTGACAAATTTTTAAATATTTTAAAACTCAATTCTTCAAGGTAAAATTTAACACTTCTTAAAAAGAAGAATGAATAAAATTTAACTGATGATTCTCACATTCAACAAAGATTCGACTCCTTTCAAAAATCTGCAGTGAAACTACTGTGTCTTGTACGATGAAGTTTTAATTATCCTTAAGTACTGTAAGATAAATCTACATTCTCAGAAAATACCTAGCTCTAAAAAAATAAAAATGCAATACTAAGAAATGTGATTTCTGTTTTAAAAACTGTTGGTTACCAAATAAACAACAAAGCAAACAAGTTGACCTTATAAATGCAATTGAGGACAGATTTTTCTATTTTATCATTTTCTGCTCCTGTAGCATGGACTGGCTGGAGCAGTGTCTTTAGAGGTAAGGCCATGATCCAGTCCAGAAGGCACAGAAGTAAGGATACCACCAACTGTAACAACAACAAAAAAGATAATTATTATTGTAAACTCATAAAATAAGATCTTAATATTTTTAGCAGAAATTCACCAACTTATTTTTTGTCTTCCAAAATTTATTTCAGGACCTATCAACCCTAATTCTACCATGAATATTTACTTAGATCTAACTGATTCTAAAATATTGTATGTGAGTATTATTGTGGGTTTCTTCCTTATATTTTAGAGCCAGCACAATGAAACCTTAAACATAATAGAGACAGAACTGCCAAAATTACTTTAAAATTACTATAAAAACACTGAGCTTAAACGAGGACATCAATTAGTTGACTATTTAAAACTGTTCAAGGAATGGAACACAAATGAAAGGTCTGAGTTCATATATACTACAATCACTTCTACATTCCTTTTAAAGAACAAAAAGAACCAAAAAAAAAATCACAAAACTGATATTCTCAGTATAACCAGAAAACAGAACATCTAAAATTCAAATTATCTGTAGGTAGAAAGTACACAGCAAATCCCAACAAGCTTTTCCCCAATCTCCCATTACAAACTTCCATGAAGAGCAAGGGCAGTTTGGGAAAAATTGTAAAAGAGAGAAAAGAACCAGGTACAAACCAGAAACCAAGCCAGAAAGAAAAAGTCACCCTAAGTGTGAGAATACTGAAAAAATGTACTGGTAGATAGATACTGAGTGGTTAAAAGGGACCTAAAAGTACACACACAGGAAAGGTAATGCTTTGGGGGAGAAGAATGTTAAGAAGGAATAGGGAGACATCCTGTGGAAATCATGTAGTAAAAAGAAAAAGCAAAAAAGAAATTTAGGATCCTGCAAGACTTAAATTTTAAAAACTGTGGACCTGGGATGGAGCCCCATGTCGGGCTCCCTGCTCTGCAGGGAGTCTGCTTCTCCCTCTGCCTTTCCCCTGCTTGAGCTCTGTCTCTCTCAAATGAATAAACAAAATCTTAAAAAAAAAAAAAGCTTAAAAAAAACTGTGGACCTATAATTTCTCCCCTCCTTAAAAAGTATCATCCAATAAATTGATGGTTCTTTAATTCCTCTCCTTAAAAAGACAATAACCACTATACTTTGTTAAACCATCAGAAGAGGGAGCTCTTGAGGTAGGACTCTTGTAAACCACCCAAGTCACCAATCTTGTCCACAGAAATGAAGTAGTCTTCATCTATATAAAAGTATTATAAAAAGAAAACAAAAAATGAGAATCTAAGAAATTCAGCTAATGAAACCCCCACCCAAAAAAACCAATTATGAAGCAGAAGAAAACTACAACACAACATTCTAATCTAAATTATCAAACAGCATTAAGATATGGGGGACAAAGAAAACCCCATCTTAAATCAGAAATTAAGAATTAAGAAGAAATAGACCAAGAAAGGAAGAATTGTTTCAAGTCAGGAAATGAAGTAAAAGGACAAAATTTAGAAATGAAGCCTAAATGATAAATGCCTAAGGAAGAATAAATTTGAAAAAACAAAAACAAAATTTAACACAGGGCATTGAAGAACAGTGGGATAACACCTTAAAAAAATGAGATTTAAAAAAAGATAAAAAGCATCAGAGAGAAATGATTGAAACAGAAGATAGAAAAAGAATATCCAATTTACATATAATTGGAGTTTCTGAAATATACATGTTAAAAAAGTCCACCAGAAGCCAGGACAAACCGACCTGCAATAATCAACTCTAACACATATCCTGATAAAACTTTAAAAGTGAGACTTCAGACATAAAGAAAAAATATCCTTAGGGCCTCCTGGAAAAAAGATGAAATAATTTACAAGGGCAAGAGAATAAAACTGGCATCAGACTTCTCAAAAATAATGCACAAAGCAAGGCAACATAAAACAAAAACAAAAAAACTTAAGGAAGGTAAATGTGAACCAAAGGATTCTACATCTAACCAAGATGTTTCTCAAGTGTCAGGGTTACAGAAGAAGTTTTAAATATACAAGCACTCAGGGAATTCTGTATTCATGAGACTATCTTGAAGAATAAAGATGAACTTCATCTAACCAAGCAGTTGACTGAGAAAGTTCAGCAAGAAGAATGGTGAGTATCTGATATATTTAGTTATAGAGCTAAGATAAAAAAAAAAAAAATAGGGGCGCCTGGGTGGTGCAGTCGTTTAAGCGTCTGCCTTTGGCTCAGGGTGTGATCCCGGCATTCTGGGATCGAGCCCCACATCGGGCTCCTCCGATGGGAGCCTGCTTCTTCCTCTCCCACTCCCCCTGCTTGTGTTCCCTCTCTCGCAGGCTGTCTATCTGTGAAATAGATGAATAAAATCTTTTAAAAAAAATAAAATAAAGGTAGAGATTACTGCGGAAGAATCATTCATTATATGACATATGCTATATGTTATATGTAGAAATAAAGTAAAAATGGAGGCGACAAGAAAGGAAAAATAAAATAAGTTAATAAAACATACAGGCAACAGATAGAGGAGATAAAGGATACCATTTAATAATCACAAACCACATAAAAGGTGTTTTAAAAAATAAAGACTTCATTAAGAAAGCAAGGCAATAAAGACATTTTAAAAAGGTATACGTAGAAAAGTAACCAAAAGAGCAAAGTATAAAATTTCCTGAATACCAAAAGGAACTTAAAAAATAAAAAAGGAAATATATCACGTAGAAAAAGAAACACAGAAAATGTAATATGCAAATTAGAATTTAACCCAAAAAGCAATAATGTTAAAAGTTGCAATTCAAAATGAAGATAAAACATTTATGAATATCTATGTATCAAATAACATAGTGACTATCTTTATAAATATTACAACAGATACACGGAAATAGAGAAACATTAAGGAGACTTTAACATACCACTCTCAGTATAAGACAGATCAAGTGGACAAAATACAGGCATACTTCATTTTATTGTGTTTTACTTTACATATACTGCATTTTTTTAATAAATTGAAGGTTTGTAGCAATCCTGTGTTGAGCAAGTCTCTGAGCACCATTTTCTGACCGCCTTTGTTCGCTTCATGTCTCTGTGTCACATTTTGGTGATTCTCACAATATTTCTAACTTTTTCATTATTCCTATGTTTGTTATGATGATCTGTGATCTTTGATATTATTACTGTAATTGTTTGGGGGTGCCACAAACCATGTCCATATAAGATAGCAAACTTACTCAGTAAACGTGTTTTGACTGCTCCACTACCCAGCCCATCTCTCTTCCCTCTCCTCCCTATTCCTTGAGACACAACAATACTGAAATTAGGCCAATTAATAATCGTACAATGGCCTCTAAGTGTTAAAGTGAAAGGAAGAGTCACATGACTCTCTCTAATCACGAGCTAGAAATTAAGTCTGTGAGGAAGGGAGCTAGAAATTAAGTCTGTGAGGAAGGCATGTCGAAAGTCAAGACAGGCTGGAAACTAGGTTTCTTGTGCCAAACAGCCAAGTTGTGAATACAAAGGAAAAGTTTTGAAGGAAAGTAGAAGTGCTACTCCAGTAAACACATGAATGTTAAGAAAGTAAAACAGCTGTATTGCTGATATAGAGAAAGTTTTATGGTCTGGATGGAAGATCATACCAGCTGCAAAATACCCTTTAGTCAAAGCACAATCCAGAGCAAAGCCCTAACTCTCTTAAATTCTATGAAGGGTGAGAGAGGTGAGGAAGCTACATAAGAGAAGTTTGAAGCTAGAAGAGACTGATTTGTGAGGTTTAAGGAAAGAAGCCATCTCCGTCAGATAAAAGTACAAGGTGAAGTAGCAAATGCTGATATAGAGGCTGCAGCACGTTATCCAGAAGATTAGCTACACTAAACAAGAGATTTTCAATGTACACAAAACAGCCTTCTATTCGAAGATGCCACCTGGGATTTTCATAGCTAGAGAGAAGTCAATGCCTGGCTTCAAAGCTTCAACAGACAGGCTGCCTCTTTTGGGAGGGGCTAATGCAGCTAGTGACTTTAGCTGAAGCCAGTGTTCATTTACTATTCCGAAAATCCTAGGGCCCTTAAGAATTATGCTAAATCTATTCTGCCTGTGCTCTAACATGGAACAACAAAGCCTGGATGAATCACATCTGTTTACAACATGGTTTACTGAATATTTTAAGTCCAGGAGCTCTGATGGAGATGCAAAATGACATTAACGTTGTTTTCATGCCTGCTAACACAACATCCATTCTGCAGCCCATGGATTAAGGAGAAATTTTGATTCCAAGTCTTATTATTAAATACACTTCATAAGACTACAACTGCCATAGATAGTGATTCGTCTGAAGGATCTGGTTAAAGCGAATTGAAAACCTTCTGGAAAGGATTCACCACTCTAGATGTCATAAAGAACATTCATGATTCATGGGAAAAGGTACAAAATATCAACATTAACAGAAGTTTGGAAGAAGTAAGAGAGTCCAAACCTCATGGATGACTTTGAGGAGCTGAGGATTTCAGTGGAGGAAGTAACTGCAGAATTGGTAGAAATAACAAGAGAACTAGAATTGGAGCCTGCAGATTTGACTGAACTGCCACAATCTCATGATCAAACTTTAATGAATAAGGAGTTGGTTCTTATGAATGAGCAAAGAAAGTGGCTTCCTGAGATGAAATCTACTCCTGGTGAAGAAGCTGCGAAGACTGTTGAAATTACAACAAAGGATTTAGAACATTACATAAACGTAGTTGATAAAGTGTTTGAAAGGACTGACTCCAACTCTGAAAGAAGTTCTATACCATGGGTAATACGCTATCAAACAGCATTATATGCTACAAAGAAATTGTGGGAAAAAAGAGTCAGTCAATGCGGCAAACTTCCTTGTTGTCTTATGTTCAGAAATTGCCACAGCCACCCCAACCTGCAGCAATCACCCTGATCAGCCATCGACACTACGGCAGGACCCTCCAGCAGCAAAAAGATTACAGTTCACTAACAGCTAAGATGATGGTAGCATATTTTTAACAATAAAGTATTTTTAAATTAAAGTATATACACTGTTTTTTTGGGCATATTGCTACTGCACACTTAATAGACTACAGTGTAGTTTAAACGTAACTTTTATATGCATTGAGAACCAAAAAATTCATTTGGCTTGCTTTACTGAGTTATTCACTTTACTGTCATAGTCTGAAACCAAACCAAGTACCTCCAAGGTACTTATATAGGGTATGCCTTATATAAGGTATGCCTATATAATCCATATGAACAAGCTTATTTGAGATCTTCAATAATAATACTTAACAGTATTAAAGAGATCTTGTCAACAACAGAGTCTGAAAACAGTATAGAATCTAACAAACAGACCCAAGTAATTTCAGAAATTGATTATTCACTAAAGGGCAAAATGGAACTTGTAAATCTGGTTATCCATTTGGAAAAATAACAAAAACTGTATCTCTATCTCAAAACATAAAGAATAAACTTCAAATGGACAAGGGATAAAAATGTAAAAATGAAACCATACAAGTACTAGAAGAAAACATGTGTGAATTCCTCTTTATCTAGTTACAGAGAAAGGCTTTCTACCTATGACTGAAAATTCAGACACAACGAAAAATAAATCAACTACATAAAAACTAATTTTTTCCATGATTCCCTACAAGAAACAATAACAAAAGTCCACCATAAACAAAAGCAAAAGACAAATGGGGGGAAAAAGAAAGTATTTGTAATATATATCACAGTTAAGAGCTAATATCCCTAGTACGTAAAATTTGAGGGGCAAACACTAAAACCTGACAAAAAATATAAGAAGATATGAATAGATGGGGCGCCTGGCTGGCTCAATTGATGGACCATGTGACCCTTGATCTTGCGGTTGTGAGTTCAAGCCCCATGTTGGGTGTAGAGATTACTCAAATAAATAAATCAATCTTAAAAAAAAAAAAAAAAGGAAGAGGATATGAATAGACGATTCACAAAAATAAAATTAAAAATTAGGCCATCAGTAAACAGGATATTCAACTTCACTTATTAAAAGAGAAAGGTAAATGAAAAGTACAGTGAGATTGTTCCATCACACTGGCAAAAATTTTCAAATAAGACACACTGTGTGGTTGAGACTCTGGGCAAACACACAATTTGCTTCTGGGAATGCCAATATCGACAAAATTACCCATCTGTTTACCTTCTGACCCAGCAATGCCACTTCTAGGAATATACCCTGAAGACACATTCCATTATGCAAAAATATACAGGCACAAATTAGTCACTGCAGCATTCTTTGCAATTGCGAAATTCTGAAAAAACCTTGTATGTCCATACATAGGAGAGTGAGTTGAATAACTACAGTACATTCACACAATGGAGTAATAATACTATATAGGTGCAAAAAGAACATGGAAGATCTTTATGAATTGAAGTATTGTGAATTGCCAGGATATCCTGTAAGTAAAAAAATCTAAAGTACCAAAACATATCTAGAATATGGTATCCCTCAACAAACAAGGAGAAAAAAAAAAAAATGTATCTGCTCATTTGTGCAGAAATAAAGAATCGATAAAGCATAAACTAAAAAAAAAAACAAAAACAAAAACAACAGGAACTAAACACTAAAATTTATGAATACAAACTGAAAAAATTATCTGAACTATATTTCAAATGAATTCTATAATCACACTGAAGTGAGGCTAAAGGAAGGGAGGAGTAACCTAAATAATTTTTAAACACAGCTTTTGAACTATACACTCTCTTGGTAATTATATACAGGCATAAATATATTCTGAAACTGCTTTTTATTTTTCTAAACCTGCACAAAGAAGTAAATATACTGTGGGTAACTGTCGATAATGGGAGCTAGGTTCTCCTCATTGGGGCAGGTCATTACAAATATGTAAAGGGGAGGACAGACAACCTTGTGTTGGACTGAAATCAGAGGTGTCAAGGTAAACTCACGGTGTTTTAATACACACAAAGAAATACAGATATGCATATATTGCATATACATGTAAAATATGTATTACATATTTGTGTGTATGTTATGTATTACTTGTTTTTTAGCTCTGTCTGGTCGGAGAGCCTAAGAAAAACACAACCCAATGACAATGTAAATACTTAGTTCCTAGATCTTTGAGTTCTTTGGGGAAATGGCTAATTCCAGTACTGGGGCAAGGAAAAATACAAGATGAGTCTGAAAAATTCTCTGGTGACCGAATTTAAGGAAATACTCAAAGAACAATGAGGAGGATATGATAAAAAGGTCAAAGAAGCCAATTTTAAGGGCATTCCCACTGGCTAAATCTGGAACATTTTGAGCTTTGAAATAATGATTATAAAAACCTAAAGATTACAATCCATTGCATAAAATAAGAATGATCCCACAATGATAAGATGGATAGGGGGTAAGAGAAAGCTCTTCCCTATCACAGAAAACTAATGAATGTAAAAGTAATGACAGAATTAGGAAATCACCATTTGGAACTATCGTAACATTTAATTCTGGTAAGAGTTACCAATGGCTAGCAAAACTACTTAGTAAAGGTTTAAGGAATAATAGGATATTTATATAGTCTCAAAGTGTCTTCCTACAAGATACTTATTAATTGGAAAAAGTAACATTGCAGCCTGGCTCAAGCTCTTAGCTGTCCCTCACACCTCTGTGACTATCCAAGCTGTGTCCTAAAAGGGTGGGGAAATGCCAATATACGTATTCAGGCTCCTGAAAGACTGCTAATTGCCTAGCCCTTCAGCTCCCTGATGCAGGCTGACTGGAAGGCTGACTTTCAGGAGCAGCTGGGAAAGTTGGGGTATTAGCTATGCAGTCTAGCCCCTAACAGAGAGATTGAGAGCTGGTTATTTTTGCTTACTCGTTCTGTGCTAAGCCAGAGGAAACAGTTGCTGGAAGTGCTGGTGCAAACAGAACCACCACGGTTTTGTGTGTTTCTAGAGAATTCATGAATGCCAAGTTCTGTCCACTCCCAGAACTAGGTGATTTGGGAGCCACTCACTTAGTGTTGACAAGCTCCTTCTAGGGAAAAGCTGGAGACCTGGTTTTACTGTTGGAGCCAGACAGAAGGAGAATACAGGGGAAATGCCCACTGCTTCTAACGGGCTTTCAGGAGGACGGCAGTCAGCACCCAGATGAAGGCTGATTAGAAGCTGAACCCTCAGGCAGTAGCTGAGAATATAGGCAGTCAAACCCTCTACAGGGAAAGAACGCCTGTTCCCTCTGTGAACCCTGAGCGAATAGCGATAGCAGGTGCTCACACTCTTGTTAACAAGTGCTCCTTTGTTCCCTGTTATTCTATGGGACGTGAATATAAGCCCTGTTGGCTTTCAGAGCCAGGTGATTTGGAAGCCCATCCCCGGGGTGGCAGACTTAAAAGTTGGGGTGCTAGGTGTGTGATCTAAACCCTTCTCTCCTCAGAGAGACCCTGGCAGTTGGGGGTTCTCTCCTGATTGTGCCAACAGTGGGGTTTATCGCAAGAATGTGCCTCAAAGTTTCCTACGTATTGTGATGTGGGTATTTTCTCAGTTGCCTGATGTGGAGGATCATTCAACTAGTTTCTGGATTTCTCTCAGAGAGAACTGCTCCATGTGTAGCTGTATCTTCGGTGTACCCACAGGAGGAAGAAAATTCAGGAGCCTCCTTTGTCTCTATTTTGGTGACTCCCTGCTCTGTTATTCTTCAAGGTGCTCTACCTTGCTAATAACTCTTCTTACTCCGTAACTTCTCCTTAAGGGATCATATATATTCCCATAGTTTAATACTACTCATGCGCTGATGATAACAGTAATTTTGTTTCCAGCTTCAAATTTACTACTTTAGGTATACAGAGTTGGTTCGCTGGTGGTTTTACTGGGCAATATTCCTTACATGCAACACAATGAACATTGAAATTCATCTTTCTCTACCAACTCTGCTCTTCTGAGATTTCAACCATTATGATTAAGAGATGGTGACACTGAGATCAGGAGAACAGAATGCAAGACTCGATGTGAAAATGGAAAGGAATAAAATTATTTTCAGAGGAGATGAACAGAATCTAGAGCAGCCTTGATTAATAGAACTTTGTGCAATGATGGAAATAGTATATATTTGTCCATGTGGCTATTAAGTACTTGAAATTTGGTTAGCACAAATAAGGAATTAAAATTTTAATATTAATTTTTAATTTAATTTTATTTAATGTCACATGGTTAATAGCTACTATCCTGGGCAGCACAGGTCTAGTGTCTCTATAACATGTTATGTACAATGCCTAATATATAAAAAAAAAACTAACAGACATATGAACAAACAGGAAAATGGAATCCACAGTCAAGAGGAAAAGATTTCAATAGAAACAGACTCAGCAATAACTCAGATATTGAATTTAGCAGACAAGGACTTTAAAATAATTATGATAAACACGTTAAAAATCTAAAAGAGAAGACAGATATAACTGATGAAGAAATGCAGATTTCCGGAAAGCTATGGAAACTATGAAAAGAACCAAACAGAAACTTTAGGCTGACAATACAATATCTGAAATAGTTAAAGGAGTCTCACAACGAATTTACTGAGGTAAATGCAATCCTGTAGAACTTTTTGGGGCCAGAGGGTATGACTTCTTCTATGTGCCATAGCTCTATTATACATACTCTCCTTAATGGAAATTTCATTATTTTCTACCAATAACAGCTATATAAAGATGTATGGCTGCCTTCAGAGTTGATGAATTCCTCAGAATTACTAATTTTCAGGCATAAACAAGACCACAATTTGGCAGGATAAAGTGAAATAATTAAAAATGAACAGAATATTCTGCAAGGTTCCTCACAGTCCTGAGATTCAAAGACTTTATCAAATGACCATGATTAACTTGAAATTTGAACTAAAATATAATTTTAGTTACACTTAACGTAAAGATATATTTCACATTACAGTGATTTTAAGCACAAAATGAATTAATGTTTACCATGTAAATATATATATCTTTGCAACTTTAAAATATAAATATTTTACTAAACACACATTAAGTATCAAACAAAATTTCAATTACCCTCTTATCCATTTCATAAGATGAAGCTTCTGTACTTGGCAAAAGATGGGTAATGGTGGCTATTAGGATCTGTCAGCAAAGAAAAAAAAGTTCAAAATATACTAAATTAATGATGCACCCTAAAACTTAAATGTTAATCGTAAAGTGCTATAAAATCTGTTGATGAAAGTTCATCCTAAATACATTTTTAAATCCTAAATACATTAACACTGTTACTTCAAAGTAATTTTTAATAGGTAAGCTTTTCAAGTATTCCTAACTATCAATCATTTATAATCCTCGTATGTATGGAACCAAAATCATATAAACTCTGTCAACTATAAATGGATTTCTTACAAATTCAATTCAGGAATCAATATATATAAACACGTATAACATATGTTCATAGAAAAATGAGAGGATATAGATGAGCAAAAAGATTTATAAAAGTTATTTGCAATTCTATCACTCAAGAAATCTATTCTGCTCAACAAATTAGTTAGAAAAGGAATGTACTTCAACATAATAAAGGCCATATATGACAAACCAACAGCTAACATCATACTCAATGGTGAAAAGTTGAAAGCTTTTCCTCTAAAATCAGGAACAAGACAAGGATGCCCACAATTGCCATGTCTATTAAGCATAGTACCTGAAGTCCTACCATAGCAATTAGGGAAGAAAAAGAATTAAAAGGCATCCAAATCTGAAAAGAAGTCAAATTATTTGTTTGCAGATGACATCATCTTATACTTAGGAAACCCTAAACATTCCACCAAAAAAGTGTCAGAATTAATAAATGAATTCAGTACAGTTTCAGGATTAAAAATCAGTATACAAAAATCAGTTGCATTTCTATACACTAACAAAGAACTGTCAGAAAAAGAAATTAAGAAAGATATCCCATTTTCAGTAGCATTAAAATCAATGAATCAATGAAATACTTAGGAATAAATATAACCATGGATGTGAAAGATCAATACATTGCAAACTATAAAAGACAGATGAATGAAACTGAAGACACAAATAAATGGAAAGATATTCCATGTTATAGATGGAAGAATATTGTTCGATTGTTCATACTACCCGCAGTGATCTACAGATTCAATGTAATCTCTAACAAAATTCTAACAGCACTTTTCTCAGAAAAAGAAAAAAACTATCCTGAATTTTGTATGGAACCATAGAAAACCTCAAAGAACCTACAATCTTGAGTAACAACAAAACTAGAGGCATCATACTTCCTGATTTCTAGCTGTATTATAAAGCTACAGTAATCACAACACAGTACTAGCAGTAAGGCGCTGACATAAAAACAGGTACATCAACCAGCGGATCAGAACAGAGAGCCTAAGACATAAACCCACATATTTACGGTCAACTAATACTCTGAATAGTATATGAATAAGTTTGATACAAAAAATAAAATAAAAAATTATTAAAAGAAGGCAAAAATGCACATACAGTGTTATTTACTCTGGAAATTTCTTGAACTCATTAAAATTTTTTATGTGCATGTTAAAAATGTCAACTAATCTTCGACAAGGGCAGCAAGAATGTACAATAATGAAAGGACAGTATCTTCAATAAGTGGTGTTAGAAAACTGAATATCCACATGCAGAAGAATGAAACTGGACCCCTATATTACACCATTGACAAAAATGAAGTTGAAATGCATCAAAGACTTCAATTTAAGACCTGAAACCATAAAACTCCTAGAGGAAAGCATAGGGAAAATATTCTTGATATTGGTCTTGACATTGATTTCTTGGATAAGACACCAAAATCACAGACACCAAAAGCTAAAATAAACAAGTGGGGCCATATCAAACTAAAGAGCATCTGCACAGCAGAAGAAGCAATAAACTGAAAAGGAATGGGAGAAAATATTTACAAACCATGTATCTGGATAAGGGGTTAATACACAAAATATATGAAGAACTCATATGACTCAATAGCGAAAAAGCAAATAATCCAATTTAAAAATGGACAAAGGACCTGAATAAATGTTTTTCCAAAGAAGACATTCCAATGGTTAATAGGTATATGAAAAGGTGCTCAACATCACTAATCATGAGGAAAATGCAAATCAAAACCACAATGAGATATCACCTTACATCTGTTAGAATGGCTGTTTTCAAAAAGACAAGAGATAACAAATGTTGGCAAGGAGGTGGACAAAAGAAAACTGATACACACCATTGGTGGGAATGTGAACTGGTACAGCCTTTATGGAAAACAGCATGGAGGTTCCTCAAAATATTAAAAATAGAACTAGCACATGATCCAAAAAAAAAAACCAAAAAAACCAACAAACAAACTACCATAATGATCCAGCAATCCCGCTCCTAGGTATATATCTGAAGGAAATGAAATCAGTATCTCAAAGAGATACCTGCACACCATGTTCACTGCAGCATTATTCACAACACCAAAGACATGGAAACAATGTAAATGTCCTTCAATGAATAAATGAATTCAAAAAAATGTGTGTATATATACACACAATTATTACTCAGCCATAAAAAAGGAAATCCTGCCATTTGTGACAACATAGATGAATCTGGAGGGCATTACTATAAATGAAATGAGCCGGAGAAAGGCAAATACTGTATGGTAACACTTAAAAGTAGAATCTTAAAAAAAAAAAAGATGCTGATTTCATAGAAATAGAAAAGAATAGTGGTGGCTAGGGGCTGGGAGGAGAAGAAGGAAATGGGGAGATGTAGGTCAAAAGATATAAATTTTCAGTTATAAAAGCAGTAAGTTCTGAGGATCTAATGTCATGGTGGATCTAACAACATGATCATATAGTGAATATCTGGAAGTTGCAAAGAGCAGACCCTAAGCATTCTCACCATGAACAAACAAACAACCGTTAACTATGTGAGGTAATGGATGTGTTAATTATCTTGACCTTGGTAATCATTCCACAATTATCAAATCACAATGTTCTACATTTTAAATATATACAATGTTTGTCAACTCTTTCTCAGTAAAGTTGAGGGGAAAATAAGGAAATCGACTCTCAGGGTGCCTGGCTGGCTCAGTTGGTAGAACATGTGACTCTTGACCTTGGGGTTGTGAGTTAAAGCCCCGTGTTGGGCACAGAGTTTAAAAAAAAAGAGAGAAAGAGAAATAAAAAGAAAAATCTACTCTTGTCTTTCCAGACATTTGTGTGTGTGTGCGCGTGTGTGTAGGTAAATAGATTTTTAAAAAAATATTTTATAATATGGCTTTTTAAATTAACATATATTATACTCTGAATAGTATATGAATAAATTTGATACAAAAATATGAAATAATAAAACATTATTAAAAGAAGGCAAAAATGCACATACAGTGTTATTTACTCTGGAAATTTCTTGATCTCATTAAATTTTTTTATGTGCATGTTAAAAATGTATAGGGGTAAATTTATTATATTTAACAGGCTCATAATAAATGAGAAATACTTACTTGAATAATTTTCAAGGGAGAATCAGGCTGGTAAATCTGAAGTCTAGGTACATAATGAACCAGCATGTGAAGCATGTTACAAGCTACATGGGCTACTGTTTTATTAGTAAACTGTAATAACAACAACAATAAATATTCATTAATGCATTAGCTGCTGAAAAACTTTAAACTTCATGTTACTTTTCGTCATTCTATATTTATTAAAATATTAAGATAAATACACGCTGCAAAATAAAAATTCACAACACATTCTTAAAACACAATTAACTTTATTTTTAATTTTGTGTTTGTCCCCATTTAAGTTTTATTCCATTTTCTCTTACCTAGATTTCTGCAACAGCCTGTAAACTGCTAATTTCCTTACCAATCGCTTCCCCATTCCAGTCTACTATACCAACACTTTCAAATTAATCTAAAGAACTGCTCTGATGCTGACATTCTCTATGCTTAAAGCTCTCAGATGACTCCCCAGTGGTACAAACTCAAATTTATGTTTAACTCTCTATTACCAAATCTCCCCCACTCTTCAAGCCTTGGCCAAATGTCTCCTCTTTCCAAAGTCTTCTCTATTACTTAAGTGATCTCAGCTTCCCCTGACCTTAATTAGCATTTTACATGCACCACTCATTTGGTTCTCTCAGCTTTCTGTTTTATTACTCTTATTTTAATCCTTTACAGCTGTCGTATTAATCTCTTGAATCTAGTATTTACAATTATTTTTTATTCTGGTATCCCTCACTCTGACTAGCAAACCACCTCAAACACAGTACATACTCAGAAATATTTGTTAAATAAGTAATATTTGTACCTTTTATGTTCAGAATTCTATACAGATACAGTATTACAAGTTATAAGACAAAAATATCAGGCATACTTTCACAAGCAAAAAATTTACTCAGTCAGACTCTCCAAGTAATTAGGTTATTATTATTTTTTTTAACAAATCTTACTCTGGTTACAGAGAGCATTTAACTTGAATAATAAAGCCAAATCACTGAACAGCTCAAGAATTCAGGAAGTAGTAAGGATTAAAGAGTAGGCTACAAAAATACTGATGAGGAAAAAATAAACAACTCTATATATGTTGTTAGGTGACATAAAAAGTTGAAATAAAATAGGTTATTGCTAGGATATCCTAAATTCAAGAGTAGGACCACTCTGAAGGAAAAAGGATCAAAGAAATAATATAGTAATAAATTAAGGAAAACATTTATTAAATATTTTATTCTATAGGGACACAGTATATAATTAACATTTGGAGAAAAATAGTCCTGCGTTCTATACTATAATAAAATGTTCCACTAAATAGGTTTTGTTGTTGTTTTTTTTTTTTTTTTTACCTTTAAGGAAACACAAATTACATTTAGAGCTTCCTTGATTTGAGGATGATGAGACTCATGGACTAGTTCTTCACAAATCCAAATACCTAAACTGCACAACGCTACACATCTGCAAAAAAGGCAATCAACAATGACATAAATAGAAAACGACACTTGAAATGAAATGAAACCACCACCACAACCAAAACACCCACAACCAACCAATCTAGAATGAACACGCACTGTTTAAGTGAATCAATTTGTTACTCTGTACATTAGCTCTTCTTAAGCAAGAGAATATAAGAGGAAAGCACATGACCCCAAACTCAACGCCTAGTTTTCAATCATAATTTACTACCAAGCTCAAAGGTGGGGATAACACACAGGATCTTTGTAGCAAACCCATATTAATAAATCGATATTGCCATAAAGCTTCTCAAATATATAACCTGCTTTCAAAAAAGGTAAGAGTGTGATTTTATTGACTGACAGCACAAAATGTACTTTAGCAAAAACATGAAGCTGATGGGATAAGTCAAATATTATTTTCTTTCCTTCCTTCCTTCCTTCCTTCCTTCCTTCCTTCCTTCCTTCTTTCTTTCTTTCTTTCTTTCTTTCTTTCTTTCTTTCTTTCTTTCTTTCGTAGAGAAGAGGGGAAGGGCAGAGGGAGAGGGAGAGAGAATCTTAAGCAGGTTCCATGCCCAGTGCAGAGTTTCTCGCAACCCTGAGATCATGACCTGAGCCAAAATCAAGAGTCAGATACTTAACTGACCGAGCCACCCAGGTGCCCCTAAATATTATTTTCCTAACTCTTAATTTTAACATAGCTAGCTATAAATTCTTTGTAAAACAAATCGGCAATACAAATAAAATTCATACACTTCATAAAGGGTTTCCAACAGAAACAGAACTTGTAGAATTTTTTCTATTCCCTAACATCTTGTGAAACTTCATTTCCCTATTTCAACTGAGTTTAAGCTTGAAGGGAGTTATTTGATCAGAATCAGAACTTTCATTAGCGTATTCAAGTATAAGCTTCTGATGAGGTACTTACTGGTTCCCTCAACTCCTAAAAAAGTCAACTCCTTCAGGTATCTTGGTATACTTGGCATGTCCTGATACCGACATTCTTAAATTAAATTTTGTAGAATGTTAAATTTCTGAATAATTCAAAGCAGAAATCTTTCTTCCTGAACATAGTGGATCAGAAATTCTTAACTCTCTTCTTTCAGTTTATCATAGTGTTAATGCTAATAAATTATTTACTAGCAAAACCACCAGGGCACCTGTGTGGCTCAGTTGGTTAAGCATCTGCCTTCGGCTCAGGTCATTATTTGGGGGTCCTGGGTTCAAGCCCCATGTTGGGCTCCCTGCTCAGTGGGGAGCCTGCCTCTCCCTCTCCTCCCAGCTTGTGCTTTCTCTCATTATCCTGTCTCTCTCAAATAAAATCTTAAAAAAAAAAAAAGAGTATCTGACCTACCGTGCAGGACCAGAGGGCTCATCTCTTGCTGAGCTTAATACAGTTTTAATTATGAGCTCCTAAAATAAAGGGGAAATAACCAGTAATGATTAAGATTTCATTCATTCATTCGTTCATTCATTCATTCAAATATTTATTAAATGGCCACTATGGGCCCAAGCACTGTATCCGGTGCTAGGGATACAACAGTGAAATAAAACAATCTTTGTTCTCACCTGCATATTTTATTAATAGAGTCCAATTTTATTAATAAAATTAGCTAAATAAATAACAATATGGACTGAATATTTGTGCCTCTCCCCAAATTCTTATGCTAAAACCCTATCCCCTAAAGATGATAGTATTAGCTGGTGCTTAGGTCAGGAGGATGAAGACCTGATGAATGAGATTAATGCTCTTATAAAAGAGACCACCAAAGAACTCCTTTACAAAGTGTCCCACTTTGTAAAGACACAGCGAGAAGGTGCCAGCTATGAACCAGTGAGAGGGCCCTCATCAGAATGCAGTTCTGCTGGAGCCCTGAGCTTGGACTTTATCAGCCTCCAGAACTGTGAGAAATAAATTTCTGTTGTTTATAAGCTACCCAGTGGGTAGTATTTTTTTTGGTATTATTTTGTTACAGCAGCACAGACTAAAATAAATGATTTCTGAAATTTATAACCAAATATATATTTCAAAAAAAGAATCATTTTTCCTGATTAAAAGATTAATAAAAAGCTCATTATAAGATAATTAAAACAGATTTACTTGCTCAAAAGTGTGAGCATCTTTTCAAAACTCTGAGAAATATTCATTTAAAAGCAAGCCTCCTCTTTTTTGATAATCTGTAAAACATTATAATGTGTGAGTTTGGGGATAAGTGCTAAATAATAGTTAAAATTATGTAAATGAATAAAATGTTCAAAAAGGAGAAAAAAGAGAGTAATTCTCTAAAGAGAGGATCTTATAGTAAGTGTATGTTTAGCAGGCAGAGAAACACCACCAGTTTATTAAGGAGCCCTAGAATATTTAATTTTTAATTAAAAATCAAGATGGATCTGTACAACATAAGTCAAAGTTGAAAAGATTTGGGAAGGTCAGGAATATCAACATGGGTCAAATACTGCAGTGGCTAACTAAGGAGAGGAAAACAAGAATACCACTAGGCTTGATAATTAAGAATCTATTTGTTCCTTTTTTAGAAAATCATTCATTCATTCATTCATATATTCACAAAGCACTTATTAGCTACATAGATTGTAAGCTCCTTAGGAGGAGTAACCTTCTACTTATCTTTGCAAACTTAGCATCTAGCTCAGTGGCTGGCAATTAATAGGTACTTCGAACGTATCTATTGTTTAAGCCCAAGAGCCTTCTATGTCATAGATCCTGTCTTAAATGCTGGAAAGAAACAGGTGGTTAAGATGCAGTACCTATCCTCGAGAAGTTTACATTCCAGGGAGAGAGGCAGATTTGTAAACAATTACAACACAAGATGCCATATACAAGGTTCTACGTGAACAGTTAAACTTCGGGAAGTCACAGAGGGCTTCACAAAGGGGTCTTAGGTAAACAGGATTGACAAATGATCAAGGTCAAAGACTAAGATTATTTGTGTTTGGGTGATTAAGAGAGACAAGAAGAGGAAAACAGGTCTATATAATGGATGTTTTAGGCAGAAAGAAATGTATTTTCAAAAGCACGAAATTGAAAAACAGCATGGTATGTTCCATGGGGCTATGTGGCCACGGTTTAGAATACACAGACAGCTGTTTTCGGTGAAAATGTGAAAATTAAATATGACCACTATGGCATGTAATTTTCCCTTAAATCTTCAGTTTTCTAAGAATAATCATTATTTTCTTAAGCTTTTTGCTTTCTTCATCATTATTACAATTAGCTTTTATTTTGGAGATACCCCTTTCCCAGAGTTTGTTTTGATTTTTTAAATCATCTCAGCCATTACTACCTATACAATGACCAGAAGACAATAAGGCCACTCAAATGCAGATCATATGTAGTAAACTAGGCTAATGCCCAGGAAACTCAAACCTGCCTGAGCAAATGAAAACTATTACCTATCCTTGACCTTCAGGATCTTCTGAAAATAGAAGAAACCAAAGATATTATATCTCTGAAGACCAAAGCTCAATTTCTATAGTTTTTATTAACTGTTATTATTGCAAATTTGCATTGACCTATACAATTTTATGTGTAAGTGAAATTCACTTGTTTAACAAATGTTTCTCGAGTACCAGAGGCCAAGCATGTTAAGCTCTGAGGATACAGGAGTAAATAAGACTGTGGTATCTATTTGTCTGAAACATAAATCAAACACTAAACAAGTAATTACAAATGCTATAAATATCGTAAAGAGAAATATGGCTGGTATGAAAAGTATCTGCAGAAATCCAGAAAACTGGATTGAAAAAATTTCTTTCAGAGAAGGCAAAAGTTTAAAAAAAAAATTATCAGCATGACTTTTGAGGAGATATAATGCTTCGGGTACATGGATTCCCCACCCCAATTCCACAGTTTCCTACAGCAAAACAGAATATTCCATTACATTGTTTGATATATCACATGGGGAAATTAGGAGACAGAGAGTCAAATTTGCAGATTTCATACCATCTCAGTCTTAGAAGCCTTAGAAATAGCATAGTATCTGCCTCACAGGATGTTTCAATAGATGTTCTGTGAGTGAATGAAAGAATCCTAAGATATTGATATATGAATGGATTCAATAATGAGAAAATGTTTCCTAAGAAGTTATCAACACAAAAGACTATGCTCCTAATGGACATTCTAGTCTTGTGTCTGAGGGGAGTGACTGGTTAACGTTAACAATTACGTGGATTTCTAAAGGAAAAGAAAGAATACAAATTTTATCGTACGTTGTTATAAAATTATTTAAATGCTAAAAATTAGCAGCTGATTTCTTACCTTAACATCTGTAAACTGAGACACAGCAATATCAGGAATGTTGGGATGGAGAGCAGGCAGTTCACAATATAAGTTAGGGAAGCAAACCAAAGATCCCAGAAGAACTTGTGCTTCCACTCTCGGTGCCTAGGTAACAGATTTTTATAATCTTTACAATGTATTTGATTATGTCATTAAATTACCAGAAAAGTTACTTTATTACCTAACCATATTACAAAGAGAAGTGAGAGCAAAAGACTAAATTAAAAAGGAAACAGGAAAGACAAAAAGATTCAGGTTTACACCTATACTTTCCACATGAACTACTGCTATTCTCAATAAATAATGAACAAACAGCAGAGCTCTCCTTAAGAGCAGCAAATAATCAGAAATCAGCCACAGTTCACGGGACTGTAAATAAGAATATAGCTTGGCTAACTGCATAAAATTACCCTAATTTTGAGAAAAAATATAAATATTTCCATTTTAAAGGCACCTCACACATCATAACATATTGTACTAATGAGATGGCTTATGTCACTAGATTATGTTTTTTACTATCTAAGGACTAATAAAGTAACTAAGGATAAAAACATTAACTGTCTCTTCAAGAAACAGGCACTAGTCTAGATGGTTTTTATGATCTTATGCACATTTTCTCATGTACAACACCTACACTACTTACTAAAAACAGTCAGAATTTATGCTTGGCCTGCAGATGATGGTAACTTTTCATCTTTTTTCCTTAGCTGTATTAAGCCATTTCTGAAGTATCAGCACTGAGCATTTCTTTTTCTTCCTCTACCTTCTTGCACGTCCACCAAACACCAACACCCACCTACTAATATACTTATTAACTAAAATGCCTACAATATTAATTTACATGTTTAATGATAACAAAAATGCTAAAACAAATCTGCTAGAAATATACTACTTCTATTCATATAAAACAAGAATCTGTCTCCAAAAGGATTTCCTTATGTTTCTAAATGTTATTATAGAGGCAGTGGAGTACTTTATTATGATTATCAACAAAAAAACTCATTTCCATATTTAAAACATAATCCAGATTTGCAGATAAAAGACACCACCATAAAGGGGGTAGGGTAAGCTTGTAGACACCATGACAATTTAAAATTAGCTATAGGGGTGCCTTGGCTAGCTCGGTCGGTAGAGCATGCGACTCTTCATCTCAGGGTTGTAAATTCAAGCTCCATCATGGGTGTTGAGATTACTTTGAAAAATAAAATCTTTAAATTAAAAAAATAAAACTAGCTATAAAAGTGAAACTGATAAAAACCAGTATTTTAAAAGAGATTAGCTAAGGGTTTTTTTTTAAAGTTGGATAGGGTAACTAAGAATGTTCAGGTATGTGGAGCATATTGTAATGTGATTACAATTAAGAAAAGCAAACCTAATCATTTATTTTGTAATTTGTCTGGCAGGGGAAGAAAGGAGCTGCCCATTAACAGAAGGAAGATGATGTGTATGGGATCTAAAGTGGAATCCAAAGAGGAAGATTTGGGCTGCGTAACTTCCAACATCATCCAGAGGAAAAGACTAACCTTAACCTGACAGGAGAGACATGAGGTGTCGGGTTTGATTCCTGCAATAATTTGTTTTCCTACGCAGTCTTTCTCAACAAGTGTTCCTCATATGAACCACAGAAAACAGAAAATGACTACTTTTCAAAATTTTCTCAAGGATGTTACAGAGCTAGTATCCTTCTAGAGGCACAGGAGGTGAATTTTGTCACATAAAATGGATGCCTAAGGACATCAGGGCTTAATTCTGCACAATCTTGAGAAAGTGCAGGAAATGTGCTGATTAGTCGTCTAGAATAATTGGCCTACGGAATAGTAATTGTTTTCATAGTAAACTGATAAAAAAAAATTACAGTAGTTCATGCATCAGTCTCCTCTGAGTTCTACCAACTTGTGTCAGTATCCAAGAGATTGATAATCTGTGTACACTAATACTGTAATAGCCTTGTAACTTATTTACCATCTTTATTTGCCTTCCATTTAATCTACTCCTAGATTAATACACTTATTTTAATGTTGCCAAAGCACAGATTCAATCATCTCTCTCCCTACTTCAAAAAATTTAACTGTTTATCTAATATAGCATTATCATCTGATCCCTCACATTCAAGGCCTTCTGAATATAGTCTAACTCGGTGGTTCTCAATCTTCGATGTCCATGCCAATTATGTGGAATATAGCTAAAATGTGCATGCTATTTTAGCAGGTCTGGGATGCGGTCTGAGACTGTGAATTTCTAACAAGCACCTAGATCATGCCAAATGTTTCTGGTATGCAGACAATGCTTTTTGTAGCTGGGATCTAAAGTACTTTTCTGTTCTTTTTGTCCACTACTTCCTAGTTAGATTAACCTGCTTCGAAAAAAGATGCAGTATTTGTCACTCCTAGAACACAGCCTACTCATGCCTGTTTCCATCCTGGCACGCCTTCCCTCATCAACATTTTCACTTAGAAAATTATTAATAATCTTTCAAGGACCCATTCAAATATCTTTTCCATGAAATATTCTTGATGTCCCTACACAAATAAGATCTTTCCTTTGTTTGAATTACCAACTAATTTTATTAAACAAACTCTTACATTGCACATACACAATGTGTCCATATAACGTTCCAACCATTTTCCAAATGTTAATTTAATCCTTATAAAATTACCCTATGAAGAAGGTTATCTCCATTTTATAGATGAAGAAACTGAGACACATAGAAATTAAGTAATTTGCACAAGGTTTCACATTTACTAAGTGGCAGTGGTGGGATTTGAACCCAGTCAGCCTGGCTCTAGACTCCATGCTTTTTTTTTTTTTTTTAATATTTTATTTATTTTATATTGAAAGGGAGGGAGAGAGAGGGAAAGTGAGCACAAGCAGGGGGGTAGGAGCAGGGGGAGAGGGAGAAGCAGACTCCCTGCTCAGCGTGGAGCATGACATGGGGCTTGATCCTAGGATCCTGAGATCATGACCTGAGCTGAAGTCAGATGCTTAACCAACTGAGCCACCCAGGTGCCCCTAGACTCCACTTTTTAACCATTATATTGAGCTCCTCCTATTGGTACTTACTTATTGCCCTACATTCTATACTTGTTATCAATTAAAAAACATCTATATAAGCATGGTGCTGTGCTAGGTCCTGGAGATACCAAGATGAGTAAGATGTGATCACTATTCTTACAGAACTGAAGAAACGGGGTTAATAACTAGCTATAAATACAGGTTCTTCCCTTATCTGAACATATCTACTAGGTGATTGCATCCAGTTTCATAGCCTTCAATAACATGTATAAGCTAATGTCTCCCAGCTTTCCATTTCAGTCCTGACATCTCCTTTGAGCTCCTGCCTTGTACATGCAATGCGCCTCCTGACATCTTCTCATGGATCTTAACAGGCAGCTTACTATACCCCACACAGAACTCCTCATTCACTGTTGGTCTTTTACATAGCTTATGAGTGAAATAACATAAGTTAATATACTAAACTCCTTTTAAGTTACAAAATGATGGTCAAGTATGACTCATTTTTCTCTCCCAAAAACTCTTAGTTTATTTAGTAGACTTTCAGTTAATTGTTATTTCTCATTTATACTTGTGCCAGAGTGATCCTTCTCAAATAGAAATCTGATCATGTCACCCCTTATGTAAAATCCCTCAATGCTTATTCATTCTTTCCTTGGGATGAAATCTAACCTCTTTAGCATTGTAAACCTGCTACTGTCTTGCTCTTTAGTTTATCTCTTAATATACTTAAATATATTTTAAATATATTTATATAATATATATATAAAATAATATAATATAAATAAATATATATTAAATAATATAAATATAAACATGTTCCAACTAGAGTGAGTTACTTGGCATTATTGGCAAGTGAGTTACTTGGCATAATATTATATATAATATATATAATAATATATATAATATATGCCAAGGAGTTACTTGGCATAATATTATATATAATATATATATATAATAATATATATAACATATATGTATAATATAAATAAATATATATTAAATAATATACTTAAATATAAACATGTTCCAACTAGAGTGAGTTACTTGGCATTGTCTCACAGCTCCATAACTGGTATAAAAATCCTCACATGCTGTTTCAGAGTTTAGAGTTTAAACTCCTAGGGCAAACATCTGGATGACCTCACCTCTGGTCCTTCTCTTTTGCTATGGCACCACCCTTTCTTTAGTTTCTTCCCTCCCTCTACTTGTTTCCTTAGATTTCCTCAATTTTAAATTTTTTTTGCGTATCAGATTTAATCCATTTTTATACTCATGTGTCAATTTATCAACTAAATTTAGTACTTTTTTTTTTTTAAGATTTTATTTATTTATTCGACAGAGATAGAGACAGCCAGCGAGAGAGGGAACACAAGCAGGGGGAGTGGGAGAGGAAGAAGCAGGCTCATAGTGGAGGAGCCTGATGTGGGGCTCGATCCCATAATGCCGGGATCACGCCCTGAGCCGAAGGCAGATGCTTAACCGCTGTGCCACCCAGGCGCCCCAATTTAGTACTTTCTTATACTTCAAAATTTACTTTAAAAAAAAAAGCAACTTCAATTAAACTGTAAATTTTCCTGAATATCAGCTGGTTAAATTTATTAACAAGGGCTACTCCCTTGTTGCTTTGTTAGTTGAGTCCTGTTTAACTACAGTCTGTTATAATACAAAGAACAGGAAATAAAAACTTACATTGAGAAAAGCTGAAGAAGCCACTCTACCAGCTGCTACAATAAAATCCATAATAAGCATTGTGGCACCAGGCAAACCAAGTGAAAAAAACTGAGGTGAGCAGTGCTTGATGATTGTATTGACAATATCCTTAGGAGTAAGAAAAGAAGGGGGAAAGAATATCTTAAATAAATCTTGGGTATCAGCTAATCAATACTCTTAAAAAAAGATAACACATGAAACAGTAAAACAGGCAATTACCATACCTTGCCTAATTGGAAAGACTAATTTTAATCTTCTAAATAATCCATGCTTACTATTATATTCTGTCAAAGGAAAATAAATTTAAAACACATCTGTTTAACTGACATCAATACAGCATTTTTTTTTTTCACACTAGAGAGCAAGTTGGAAGGCTCTTTTCTTCTGAGAGTTGAAAATGTAAGGCCCACGTATCATAAAACTGAACTGCAGAGTGGTTCCTTCTCTCATCTACTTGCTTCCATGTGAGATCTCTGATCTCTAAAGTTGCATGATCTGTTATGTGGCAACTGGAGGGATTCTCTTTATTAGATAAACTGAAGTCCTTTGATGACAAATATCTAGCCTCAGAAATACAGACCTAGGCATTTTTGAGGGAGTATTCTTAACTTGGTTATTCATTCACTTTGCCTTTGGAATTCAACACGAGGATGCAGTGTTTTACGTTGTATTACTCAGTCTGATTTATCCTAAACAAAAGGTCTCTCTGTCAAGTAATTAAAGGTGTCATTTTGTTTGAGACATGTTTATAAGGTAGAACACTGTAAAATAACTATTTCAAATTAATGCAATAAGTAGTTTCATTTTTCGGGAAGAGAGATATAATTACCTCTTTCAATATTAGTTTAATGTTCTTTAAATGAACTGTATGTGAAATTTAACCACATTATGATTAAAATGTTTCATTACCATGGCTTATAACCTCCCATAGATTTTTTTAGTTTTATGGCCAGGATCAAGACCCCTGAAATAATGTTGTAGAGTCCTATTTATGACTGGTTACTGTAATGATTGCACTGATACAAATGCCAAGTCAACAGAACTGTCACTATGCTAATACAATCTATGGAAGTAAGAAAATATGATGTGCTAACTCTTAGAGTGCAAAAAACCTCTGTTGCATGACTAGATGAGAAAGTCCATATGCCTGGATTGCCAATTATTAAGTAACAATTACAAAACACCCAAGAATGAGTACATTAGGACATTAAAGAAACATGTAGTCAGTCTAAGCAAAAGATGGCTTAATATTTTCAAAAAGCAAACTAGTTATTTTAACATTAGAGGAAAGATATAGTTAATAAACAAGTTCATCCCCTAGCTATAATAGCTCTTCAACTATGGTTTCAAGAACAAATGAGGTCACAAAATGGAAGAAACTTGTAAATAAAATGACTACATAACAGAGTATTTAATTGTAGACCTTAAAAGTCAAGAGTTAAACAATCAAGAATCAAAGATAAATTTATAAAGCAATTGGTTAGAAAGTATATATTTACCTGATCAATATGAAGTAATCCACAATGCATTATATTGTAGAAATGTGTTAGAAAATCTCTGTTTGGAGAAACATCTTGTCTTCTTTTCATTGTATTACAGATAAGTTTGTACGCATGTAATTTACCTTGTTTATATTTATCAGTCAACATGGTTGCCTACAATTTAAAAATGTTAGTTTTAATACTCAAAAACAAATACTGTTAAACTGAATATAGCAAGCAATATATTTGTTTTCATTTAATTCTCTGTTGGCCCAATTTCTTAATGAATCAATTATTAGGATTAATGAAACTACTGTTACTATTAAAATGAAACAACATAGGTATGAATAACCACATACTGTTTTCACTTAGGAAAATGCACCAAACATATCAAATAATGCTCAAAAGAATTAAATCTTTTTTTTTTTTTAACATTTTATTCATTTATTTGACAGAGAGAGCAAGAGAGCACAAACAGGTGGAGTTGCAGAAGGAGAGGGAGAAGTAGGCTCTCCGCTGAGCAGGGAGCCCAATGGGGGGCTCGATCCCAGCACCCTGGGATCATGACCTGAGCTGAAGGCAGACGCTTAACCAACTAAGTCACCCAGGTGTGACAAGAATTAAATCTTTAAAAATACACAGCATATTCTGACACAAATTTGAGATTTACACTTCACTTAAATATAATAATTTTCTACATTTTTGTTTTATTAAATAAGTAAAAATGATGCACTGGTATAATAATTTTGTTATGCCCATTCTCCTCTCTATATAATCCCCAATGACTAGTTAAAAACTAAGTGTTCTAGAAGACTATATAAAAGCCAAAGAATCTACAGATGTTTAAAACTGATTACATATGTATTTACTTTTAAATTAGTATTCTATATATTAAGCATACCTTGAAAAGCCAAGGTGTAAGAATTCTCAGTGGAGGAATCAAAACTGGTGGTGAAGGAGAGGTCAGGTTATCAGTTGAAATGCCGAGGTTATCTCTAATCTGTAATTTTCAAATAAAATGCAACAAACCTATAAAAGTGTTCTTCCAGTTTGTTTTACCTTAAACTTGAGTTCAATTCCAGTTCCTATCACTAATTATATATTTAAACATGGTTAAGTGACTTCACCTTGCTAGGATAGGAACCAGTTTATAGTAAGGGGGGTGGTGGGTGGCAATGAGATCTAACGCTTCTATTTCTCAACCCTTTTCTTTCTTTCTCCTCTTATGGTGTGTGGTTTTTTTTTTTTTTTTTTTTTTTTTTTTTTTTTTTTTTTTTTTTTTTACCTTAGCTAGATTTTGCCAAAGTTCACAGAGGTAATCAAAAACTTGAGCATGTATTTCGGGATCCATAATAGCGTTGACATCTCCCAAAATGCCTAGCATTCTTCGCCACATTACAGTAGCAACATCAGCATGCCATCCTGTGAGTGTACCCCCTGCCATCACACTACAACATTCAGATGGAAATTCACTGATTTCTGTAGAAAAAAATATACTAGTGTCAGTACTTTTTCTAAGAATTGATCACAAAAACACAAAATGACTTAAATATCCACAAAAGTGATTTTTAAAAATGTCAATATGCATTAGTGTTATTTTTTCCTGATAAGATCAAAACCTCACTAGTTCATAATTCCTTATTATTGCAATAATTATTTATTCTATAACACTTGTACTTGGATTTACCTAAGAAGGAAATGATGCAGATACCAGATAGAGACATTTATAGTTGATATAAAGATCATATTTATAAGTAGCTACTCTCTCTTTCATCGAATGGCTACTTCAGGTTATAGCATCAATTAATAAAAAATCTCAGGCTAAAGGCAATTCCTATAGGAAGTCTTCATAAGTCTGTTTCTTTGTACAACACTTAAAACTTCCAAAGAAATATATTTCACAATTAAGTCAGGCCTAGTATTAAAAAGGATATTATAATAACATGGGAAAATTAATATTTTTACTTACACTTAAACATAATCTAAAATTTCTATAGTTATATTTCTTTTGTTTAATAAAATTGGCAAGATTATATGTAAGAAATATAGGTAACCTTGAATCCTAGTCTCATTTCTGTCATGCATTATGTGACACTGTACAAATTATTTAATAACCTTCATAAGGCTACACTTCCTCACTGTAAAATAGATGGTTTAGCTATATATCACTATAGGTCTCCTCCAGCTTAAAAAATATCCATTATTCTATTCAGTGTATATAATGGAAAAAGCAAAATAATTACTAAGTTAGTAAAGATTATTACTTGATAATATCTCAATGTGCTCATAATTTACAGGCTCATTCTATATGTAAGTCCTTTACTCCTCATGTTTGACTTTTTTCTCTTTCCACATAAAGTGTATAATAACTGATTGTATTATAAAAAAGTTACCAAATTGTCTTTCACAATAATAAAAAATAAGAGTCTGATGTAAACCCAATGAAATAAAACAAAAAACACTGCAGTTTTAACCATCACTGTTAACATCTCCATACTCGACGGAACCTTCATAATATAGTGATAAATCAACTGACTTGTCTCTAACTTAACCCTCTCAAAAACAAAATTTTAAATAATTTAAATGATAAGATCTCCTAACACTAATGCCCTAAAAGGAAAAAATGGCAAATATCTAATTTCCAAATATTGCCTAGGTCATCTGGAGTCTGAAGAACAGAATGGTGGAGCTTCTCATCAAGTTGCAGATCTTTCTGTTCCATGTGATCTATATTCAGCGTGGAAGGAGAAGGCGTCTGTGACCTGGATCCCAGAGCTGAATGGACTGGAGAAGCACTTTCTGAACCTGTAAACACAATTTCATAAAAATTACCATGAAGAGAATATTCAACACCCTCTACCTAAGATGTAATGCTTAAAACCCCAATAAAACACAACTGAGCAGTATCAAAGGGTAAAACAGGTTATAAATTGGCCAAAGAGGTAAATAAAATCATAATACGGTACAAGATTTTGTATCTAGGGGTCTCATTTGATTTCTTCCATGGGACTCATATGAAATCAGAACAGGACATACCAGTTCATAGAAGCCATCAGTGAGAGTGAGAATGTTTACTCCCATTCCTGGTCCAGCTACAGACACTCTAGGACTTACTGCTACTCTATTTCACTTCAGACTTGGGGCAATTCAAGAGAAGAGAAATTTGCTCACTGTGGCTCTATCTGCTACTATCGTTGCTGGCCTGGTGTACAGTGGTCCCTGTTGGTCCCCGTTGGTCCCGTCTTCAGTCTTTCCCCTCCCACATACACGCTACTTTCCCTCCTTCCCAATCCATTCTTCGTAAGCCTGCAAAAAAATCTAAACATCTAACCTGACAGTACTCCCTCATTTAAAATCTTTCTATGGATTTTATGGCTCTTTACTAGCCACAACATAAGCCCAAACTTCTTAGTGTGTGGTTTTCCCATCTTTCTGCAACTTTCTTAAGCTCCATAATTCCCCTAGTACTTTTAAGTTCTAGTCATAGAAAGTAAACTGCTGGTATTTATCAGAAAATGTAGCATAACTCTGGCCTTTTCCACATGTTTTTCCTTTGCATGGAGCCCTTATCCTGTTCTTATAGGTCTGGTTAACTTTTTATTTTTCAGGTCTCACCTTAGACACCCCTTCCTGAGAACCCTACCCAGTGCTGATGCATCCAGGGTAAATAAGTAATCTCTGCTATTTGCACTTGTACCTCCCCATTAAAGCACTTGTCACACTGACCTGAAACTGTTCAGTTTTAAATATCTTCACTAGTGCATATACTCTGTAAGAACAGGGACTGTCTCTGCGTTACATACTGACGTAGTGCTAGTGCCTAGTATAGTGTCTGCCACATAGCAGAAATGTGTATTAATTTAAATTATATATAGCATAAATTAATACTATATTGAATTTGTGGTGGTTGTATGGGAGTGCTACTAGTACCAAGCAAGCCCCTAAAATATTAGGTCTTTTCCACAGAAAATCAATAAAGAAAGATCAGCCTTAAATGACACATTAGACCAGATGGACTTAACTGATATGTACAGAAGAATCCATCCAAAGCATCAGAATACCTACTCTTCTCAAGTGCACATGGAACATTCTCCAGGATAGATCACATATTAGATCACACAACAAGTTTCAATAAATTCAACAAGACTGAAATCATATCAAGCATCTTTTCTGACCACAACAGTATGAAACTAGAATTCAACTACCAGAAGAAAACGGGAAAAACTACAAATACAAGGAGACTAAACATGTTACTAAATAACTACAGAGTGAATGAAAAATTAAAGGAAAAATTTTTAAAAAATACACAGAAACAAATGAAAGCAGAAATATCACATACCAAAATCTATGGAATGTAGCAAAAATGATTCTAAGAGGGAATTTCATAGCAAGACACACCTCCCTCAAGAAAAGAGAAATCTCAAACAATTTAACTTCACACCTAGGGAAACTAGGAAAAAAAGTAAAAACAATGCCCGAAATTAATAGAAGGAAAGAAATAATAAAGATCAGAGCAGGGAGGAGGAGTTAAGATGGCGGAGGAGTAAGGGACACCTTTTTCAGCCGGTCCCCTGAGTCGAGCTGGATAGGTACCAGACCAGCCTGAACATCCACGGAATCAGCCTGAGACGCAGGAAGATACATCTGGATCTCTACAAATGAACATCTCCAGTGCTGAGTATTGAGGTATGAAGCGGGGAGCCATGAAACCGCGCACAGATATCGGAAGATAAACGGAAGGGGGAGGGAGCCGCCACGTTTGGGCGACGGGAAGTGGTAGCCACCTGCACGGGGAGCGGGCGGACTCGCAGACCAGCACCCGCGAGAGAGCGGACTGAGACCTTGAGCCGGGGAACGCGCGCCACCAGACTGAAACGGAGCTCCGGTGCGCTCACTGGATCCAGACTGAGACCGGGAGCTCCGGGAGCGCGCGGGGCCTGCTGGCAGCGTTACAAACACAAAGGACAGAGACGCGCTGGCCCTGGAAGTGAGGGCTGGGACACCGGGTGTGGGGCGCACATCCCGGGACGCTGCAGGGTTGAGCAGCACCAACAGTAGCAGAGTTAAAGTGGCCAGAACATCAGTGGAGAACGGCCCGCGATCCCTCTGTTCTGAGACAGAGGCTGAGATTCAGCCACTGCTGCTCTGTCTCTCAGAAGAGGCACAGCAAACCGCCAGGGAAAGCCGCCAGAGAACAAAAGCCTGGAAACACCGGCTCACAGTGTGCCCAGCCCCAACCCCCGCTCACAGGGGACAGGGAGACTCTACCCAAACAGTGTTGCCTGAGTATTGGCGTGGCAGGCCCTGCCCCCAGAAGGCAGGCTGAAAAAGCAAGAAGCCCACATCGCTAAGATCCCTATAAAACAAGGGTGCACTGCCTGGGTCCTGGTCAATAATTTGGGCTCTGGACAACCCCGCAACCTCTCCTCCTCAGAATGACGAGAAGGAGAAATCCCCCCTAGCAAAGAAAAGACAATGAGTCTGTGGCTTCTGCCACAGAACTAATGGATATGGATGTAACCAAATTATCGGAAATGGAATTCAGAGTAACAACGGTCAAGATGATGTGCAGACTTGAAAAAACTATTAACGAAAATGTAAATGAGAATATAGAATCTCTAAGGGCGGAAATGAGAGCGAATCTGGCAGAAATTAAAAATTCTATGAGCCAAATGCAGTCAAAACTAGAGGCTCTGACAGCCAGGGTGAATGAGGCAGAGGAACGTAACAGCAAATTGGAGGATGGGTTAGTAGAAGAAAAAGTGAAAATAGAATCTGGACTTAAAAAAGTCCACGCCCACGAATGTTGGTTACGGGAGATTACTGCCTCAATGAAACGATTCAATGTCAGAATCATCGGTATCCCCGAGGGGGTGGAGAAAAACAGAGGTCTAGAAGAGATATTTGAACAAATTGTAGCTGAAAACTTCCCTAATCTAGCAAGAGAAACAAACATCTGTGTCCAAGAGGCAGAGAGGACCCCTCCCAAGCTCAACCATGACAAACCTACGCCACGTCACGTCATAGTGCAATTCGCAAATATTAGATCCAAGGATACAGTACTGAAAGCGGCCAGGGCAAAGAAATTTCTCACGTACCAAGGCAAAGGTATCAGAATTACATCAGACCTGTCTACACAGACCTGGAATGAGAGAAAGGGTTGGGGGAGCATATTTAAAGCTCTTTCAGAGAAAAACATGCAGCCAAGGATCCTTTATCCAGCAAGGCTGTCATTCAGAATTCATGGAGAAATAAAGACCTTTTACTGACAACATGGCAGAATTAAAAGCATATCTCTCAGTACTCAGCCTGAACATTAATGGTTTAAATTCTGGTTTCAAACGCCACAGGGTTGCAGATTGGATAAAAAGAAATGACCCATCCATTTGCTGTCTACAAGAGACTCATTTCGAACCCAAAGATGCATTCAGACTGAGAGTAAGGGGATGGAGTATCATCTTTCACGCAAATGGACCTCAAAAGAAAGCTGGGGTAGCAATTCTCATATCAGATAAATTGGATTTTAAACTACAGACTATAGTTAGAGATGCAGAAGGGCACTATATTATTCTTAAGGGAAGTATTCAACAAGTGGATATGACAATTATAAATATATATGCCCCCAACAGGGGAGCAGCAAGATACACAAGCCAACTCTTAACCAGAATAAAGAGACATATAGATAAAAATACATTAATAGTAGGGGACCTCAACACCCCGCTATCAGAAATAGACAGAACACCCTTGCAAAAACTAAGCAAAGAAGCAAAGGCTTTCAATGCCATACTAGACCAGTTGGACCTCATAGATATATATAGAACACTACACCCCAGAACCAAAGAATACTCATTCTATTCTAATGCCTATGGAACATTCTCAAGAATAGCCCATGTTCTGGGACACAAAACAGGTCTCAACCGATACCAAAAGATTGAAATTATCCCCTGCATATTCTCAGACCACAACGCTCTGAAATTGGAACTCAACCACAAGGAAAAATTTGGAAGAAACTCAAACACTTGGAGACTAAGAACCATCCTGCTCAGGAATGACTCGATAAACCAGGAAATCAAAAATCAAATTAAACAATTTATGGAGACCAATGAGAATGAAAATACAACAGTCCAAAACCTATGGGATACTGCAAAGGCAGTCCTAAGGGGGAAATACATAGCCATCCAAGCCTCACTCAAAAGAATAGAAAAATCTAAAATGCAGTTTTTATATTCTCACCTCAAGAAGCTGGAACAGCAACAGAGGGACAGGCCTAATCCACGCACGAGGAAGCAGTTGACCAAAATTAGAGCTGAAATCAATCAAGCAGAAACCAGAAGTACAGTAGAGCAGATCAACAGGACTAGAAGCTGGTTCTTTGAGAGAATCAATAAAATTGACAGACCACTGGCAAGACTTATCCAAAAGAAAAGAGAAAGGACCCAGATTATTAAAATTATGAATGAAAAAGGAGAGGTCACGACGAACACCATTGAAATTGGAAGGATTATTAGAAATTTTTATCAACAGCTATATGCCAATAAACTAAGCAATCTGGAAGAGATGGAATCCTTCCTGGAAACCTATAAACTACCAAGATTGAAACCGGAAGAAATTGATTCCTTAAACAGGCCAATTAATTATGAAGAAATTGAGTCAGTGATAAACAACCTTCCAAATAACAAAACTCCAGGCCCGGACGGTTTTCCTGGGGAATTCTACCAAACATTCAAAGAAGAAATAATACCTATTCTCCTAAAGCTATTTCAAAAAATAGAAACAGAAGGAAAGCTACCAAACTCATTCTATGAGGCCAATATTACCTTGATCCCCAAACCAGGCAAAGACCCCATCAAAAAGGAGAATTACAGACCGATTTCCCTAATGAATATGGACGCCAAAATCCTCAACAAGATACTTGCTAATAGAATCCAACAGTACATTAAAAGGATTATCCATCACGATCAAGTGGGATTCATACCTGGGATGCAAGCGTGGTTCAATATTCGCAAATCAATCAGCGTGATACATCATATCAACAAGAAAAGACTCAGGAACCATATGATCCTCTCAATCGATGCCGAAAAAGCATTTGACAAAATACAGCATCCTTTCCTGATTAAAACCCTTCAGAGTGTAGGAATAGAAGGTACATTTCTCAATCTCATAAAAGCCATCTATGAAAAGCCTACTGCAAATATTATTCTCAATGGGGAAAAGCTGGAAGCCTTTCCCTTAAGATCAGGAACTCGACAAGGATGCCCACTCTCGCCACTATTATTCAACATAGTACTAGAAGTCCTTGCAACAGCAATCAGACGACAAAAAGGGATCAAAGGTATTCAAATTGGCAAAGAAGAAGTCAAAATGTCTCTCTTTGCAGATGACATGATACTCTATATGGAAAACCCAAAAGAAGCCACTCCCAAACTATTAGAAGTTATAGAGCAATTCAGTAACGTGGCGGGATACAAAATCAATGCTCAGAAATCAGTTGCATTTCTATACACGAATAACGAGACCGAAGAAAGAGAAATTAGGGAATCCATCCCATTTACAATAGCACCAAAAACCATACGTTACCTTGGAATTAACTTAACCAGAGACGTAAAGGACCTATATTCTAGAAACTATAAATCACTCTTGAAAGACATTGAGGAAGACATAAAAAGATGGAAAGATATTCCATGCTCATGGATCGGAAGAATTAACATAGTTAAAATGTCCATGCTACCCAGAGCAATCTACACTTTCAATGCTATCCCGATCAAAATACCAAGGACATTTTTCAAAGAACTGGAACAAACAGTCCTTAAATTTGTATGGAAACAGAAAAGGCCCCGAATCTCCAAGGAACTGTTGAAAAGGAAAAACAAAGCTGGGGGCATCACAATGCCGGATTTCGAGCTGTACTACAAAGCTGTGATCACAAAGACAGCATGGTACTGGCACAAAAACAGACACATAGACCAATGGAACAGAATAGAGAGCCCAGAAATGGACCCTCGGCTCTTTGGGCAACTAATATTTGATAAAGCAGGAAAAAACATCCGGTGGGAAAAAGACAGTCTCTTCAATAAATGGTGCTGGGAAAATTGGACAGCTACATGCAAAAGAATGAAACTTGACCACTCTCTCACACCATACACAAAAATAAACTCCAAATGGATGAAAGACCTCGATGTGAGACAGGAATCCATCAAAATTCTAGAGGAGAACATAGGCAGCAACCTCTACGACATCGGCCAAAGCAACCTTTTTCATGACACATCCCCAAAGGCAAGAGAAACAAAAGATAAAATGAATTTATGGGACTTCATCAAGATTAAAAGTTTCTGCACATCCAAGGAAACAGTCAGAAAAACTAAGAGGCAGCCCACGGAATGGGAGAAGATATTTGCAAATGACACTACAGATAAAGGACTGGTATCCAAGATCTACAAAGAACTTCTCAAACTCAATACACGAGAAACAAATAAACAAATCAAAAAATGGGCAGAAGATATGAACAGACACTTTTCCAATGAAGACATACAAATAGCTAACAGACACATGAAAAAATGTTCAAAATCATTAGCCATCAAGGAAATTCAAATCAAAACCACACTGAGATACCACCTTACGCCAGTTAGAATGGCAAAAATAGACAAGGCAAGAAACAACAATTGTTGGAGAGGATGTGGAGAAAGGGGATCCCTCCTACATTGTTGGTGGGAATGCAAGTTGGTACAGCTACTCTGGAAAACAGTGTGGAGGTCCCTTAAAAAGTTAAAAATTGAGCTACCCTATGATCCAGCAATTGCACTACTGGGTATTTACCCCAAAGATACAGACGTAGTGAAGAGAAGGGCAATATGCACCCCAATCTTCATAGCAGCAATGTCCACAATAGCTAAATCGTGGAAGGAACCGAGATACCCTTCAACAGAGGACTGGATTAAGAAGTTGTGGTCCATATATACAATGGAATATTACTCAGCTATCAGAAAGAACGAGTTCTCAACATTTGCTACAACATGGACAGCACTGGAGGAGATAATGCTAAGTGAAATAAGTCAAGCAGAGAAAGACAACTATCATATGATTTCTCTCATCTATGGAACATAAGAACTAGAATGATCAGTCATCTATGGAACAAAAGAACTAGGAAGATCGGTAGGAGAAGAAAGGGATAAAGAAAGGCGGGGTAATCAGAAGGGGGAATGAAGCATGAGAGACTATGGACTATGAGAAACAAACTGAGGGCTTCAGAGGGGAGGGGGTGGGGGAATGGGATAGACTGGTGATGGGTAGTAAGGAGGGCACATATTGCGTGGTGCACTGGGTGTTATACACAACTAATGAATCATCGAACTTTGCATCAGAAACCAGGGACGTACTGTATGGTGACTAACATAATATAATAAAAAAACATTAAAAAAAAAGATCAGAGCAGAAATTAATGAAACAGAGATTAAAAAGACAATAAAGAAGATCAATGAAACTAAGGGCTGGTTCTCTGAAAAGATAAAAATAACAATCCTTTACCTAGACCCACAAGAAAAAAAAAAAGCTCAAAGTCAGAAACGAAAAAAAAAAAAAAGAAAGAAATGAAAGAAAGGGTGTTACAACCAATACCACAGCAATACAAAGGATCTTAAGAGGTTATTTTGAACAATTATATGCCAACAAATTGGTCGACCTAGAAGAAATGGATAAATTCCTAGAAATGTACAATCTTCCCAGATTGAATCATGAAGAAATAGAAATCTGAATAGACCAATCACTAGTAAGGAGACTGAATCAGTAATCAAAAACCTCCTAAAAAACAATATTCCAAGACCACCTGGCTTCACTGGTGAATTCTACGAAACATTCAAAGAAGTCTTAACACCTACCCCTCTCAAACTCTTCCAAAAAATTAAAGAGGAAGGAAAACTTTCAAACTCATTTTACATTACCCTCATACCAAAACTAGACAAGGACACCACAAAAGAAAATTAGAGGCCAAAATCCCTAATGAACATAGATGCAAAAATCCTCAACAAAATATTAGCCAACTGAGTTCAACAACACATAAAAGCAATCATACGCCATGATTAAGTGGGATTTATTCCAGGGAGACAAAGATGGCTCAACATTCACAAATCAACCAATGTGGTACACCACATTAACAAAAGGAAAGATAAAAATCATATGATTATTTCACTAGACGCAGAAAGTATTTGACAAAATTCAACACCCATTTATGATAAAAAGTCTCAACAAACTGGATATAAAGGGAATGTACCTCAACATAATAATAAAGGCCATATAAGACAAACCAGCTTCTAATATCATATTCAATGGTGAAAACTTGAAAGCTTGCCCACTATCCCCACTTTTATTCAACACAGTATTCAAAGTCCTAGCTATAGCAATTGGGTTAAGAAAAAGAAATTAATAGGTACACAAATTGGAAAGGAAGAATTAAAACTGTCACTATATGCTGATCACATGATACTATATATAGAAAACCCTGAAGATTCCATCAAAAAACTGTTAGAATAAACGAATTCAGTAAAATTGCAGGATACAAAATTAATACATAAAAACTCTGCTGTGTTTCTGTACAGTAATAATGAGCCACAAACAATCCCATTTATAATCACATCAAAAAGAATAAAATACCTAGGAATTAATTTAGCCAAGGAGGTGAAAGACCTACACAGTGAAAACTATAAGACACTGATGAAAGAAACTGAAGAAGACACAAATAAATGGAAAGATATTCCATGCTCATGAGCTGGAAGAATTAAGATTGTTAAAATATCCATACCACCCAATACAATGTACAGATTCAATGCAATCCCTATCAAAATATCAACAGCATTTTTCACAGAACTAGAACCAATAATTTTAAAATTTGTATGGAACAACAAAAGACTAAATAGCCAAATCAATTCTGAGAAAGAAGGACAAAGCTGGAGGTATCCTGCTCCCTATTTCAAATTATACTACAAAGCTGTAGTAATTACAACAGTGTGGTATTGGCATAAAAACAGACACAGAGATCAACAGAACAGAGAGCACAGAAAACACCCATGCATATATGGTCAATTAATTTACAATAAAGGAGGGTAAAATATACAATGGAGAAAGGATAGTCTCTTCAATAAATGGTGTTGGGAAAACTGGACAGCTATATGCTAAAGGATGAAACTGGACCACTATCTCATACCATACACAAAAATCAACTCAAAATGGATTGAAGACCTGAAAACATAAAACTCCTAAAAGAAAACACAGGCAGTAAGGTCCTTCACATTGGTCTTAGTGATGTTTTTAAGATGTCTCTTTAGGGAAGGGAAACAAAAGCAAAAATAAACAAGTGGGACTATATCAAACTAAAAAGTCTCTGCACAATGAAGAAAACCATCAACAAAACAAAAAGGGAACCTATTAATCGAAGCAGATATTTCCAAATCATATATCCAATAAGGGCATAACATATATAAAGAAATGTATAAAGAATTTATAAAGATTCATAAAACTCAATAAATATATATAAAATATATAAAAAGTATATAAAATATATAAAGAACTCCTATAACTCAATAACAAAAAACAATCCTATTAAAAAATGGACAAAGGATCCAAATAGATATTTTTCAAAAGAAGACATACAGATGGCCAATAGACACATGAAAAGATACCCAACATCACTAAACATCAGGGAAATGTAAATCAAAACCACAATGAGGTATCACCTTACGCCTGTCAAAATGACTATTATCAGAAAGACAAAAAAATAACAAGTGTTGGTGAGGAAGTGGAGAGAAGGAAACCCTTGTGCACTGTTGGTGGGACTGCAAACTGGTACAGCTACTCTGGAAAACAGTACAGAGGTTCCTCAAAAAATTAAAAATAGAACTACCATATGATGTAGTAATTCCACTACTGGGTATATATCTGAAGAAAACAAAAACACTAATTCAAAGAGGTATTTGCATCCCTATGTTCACTGCAGCATTACTGACAACAGCCAAGGTATGGAAGCAACCTAAGTGTCCACTGAAGGATGAATGGATAAAGAAGATGTGGTTTTTATACACAATGGAATACTATTCAGCCACAAAAAAAGAATGAAATCTTGCCATTTGCGATAACATGGCTGGACCTCAGGGTATTATGCTAAGTGAAGTAAGTTAGACAGAAAAAGAAAAATTTCATTCATATGTGCTTTCATTTATATGTGGAATCTAAAAAAACAAAACAAAACAAAATAAAACCCAGACCCACAGATATGAAGAACTGACTGGTGGTTGCCAGGACAAAGGGAAGGGTGGTGTAGAATGAGAGGAGAATTAAGAAGTAAAAACTTCTAAGGGCACCAGGGTGGCTCAGGTCAGGATCCTGACCAGTCCCAGGACTGAGTCCTGCCTTGGGCTCCCTGCTCAAGCGGGGAGTCTGCTTCTCCCTCTCCCTCTACCCCTATCCCCTGCTCGTGCTCTCTCTCTCTCAAGTAAGTAAGTAAGTAAGTAAATAAATAAATAAATAAATAAATAAATAACAGCTTAAAAAAAAAAACTGGAATGGATAATCACCCATCCAAGGGCATCAAACTACAGTGAGAACCAGAGTAAATGTGGATCACACAGTGCAGCCCTTAATCTATGGGCCACTAGCTGCTCAGGATCCCTCTGGCCACTGCATGAACCTTGCAATAATGTGACCCTGCATTTCATGACTGAATTTCTTGGATCCTCCTCATCATATATTTGACCACATAAAAAATTTACTGAAAAGCATAATTTACTGTATAAATATAGAATATTAATATATTGATAAACAGGCCTTCTATTAGGCAGTATTCTCTACAGTTTCTATAAATACTTTGTCAAAGTAATCTATAAAAATCTGGGCTGACTCTGAAAGACAGTGAAAAGAAGATAGTACTTCTCAACTATTTTTTGGTTATTTAAAAATCGTACAGGAAATGCAGTGATTCAAACATATATAAAATTTTGTATACAATATTAGGAGTTCAATTCAGCTAGTCCCCTGAAACTTACCATGTAGACTCCAGGTCAAGAAAGTCTTATATTAATGCACTTTTCCCTCCACTGTTACATAAAGATGAATGAAAACATGATAATTAAACTCTAATAAATAATACTTAAAACCTATCAAATAAAATCCTAAACAGGTTCTTTGGTGGCTTAAAAAATGCATTTAAGGAAGACATTCCCTTGAGGAATTTTACCAGTAACTGTTGCAACTTCAGCGGAGAAAGCTTGTTGATTAAGACTGCTTGTTTCAGAATCTATCTGCAGTGTGGTTAGACTAGCCACTTCCTGCTCTTCAGCACTCTGATGATGGCCAGAACCTGAATCCACATCAGCAGAGGATGTAATCCCAGCATCAGCTCCAAAGCCAAAATCTAAAGGAAGAAGAAATGCTAGTACATCGAAGTCTCAACTACAAAACGAAAGTATTTACAAAAGAGACAAAGCGGGGTGCATGGGTGGCTCAGTCAGTTAAACATCTGCCTTCAGCTCAGGTTATGATCCCAGGGTCCTGGGATCTAGCCCTGAGTCCAAGTCCCGGGCTCCCTGCTCAGCAGAGAGTCTGCTTCCCCCTCTCCCCTTGTGCTCTCTCCTCTCCCTCTCTCAAATAAATAAACCTAAAAAAAAAAAAAAAAAAAAAAAAAAAAAAAAAGACGAACCTACTTCAGCAAAATGATTCAATATTAACATTCCCCCTAAATCTATTCTATTTATACACAAGTCAGACAAGTGCAAATAATGTTAACAGTTTGAAGTTTATAATTAGAAACAAATTTTTAAAGGTTCTCATAGCTTATTACTAACAACAATAAGGACAAAAAACAAACACATGTGATGTATCATCACTATTCTTTTCCAGGTTTTCTGATAGCTGGTAATATGCTTTTCAAGAATTTTAAAATCTCTAATATGGGTGTATACAATAAAAATGGCACATATGCGGTAAAAACCATTTTTGTCTTAAATCATATATTTCGTTCTGAGATCACAGTAGTATATAATCAATGAAGACAGAAAACATGTTTCTCCAGTGCATCTCCCAGCTCTTCACTAACTGGGTTCCCAAGGTTTTCATGTTCTTTTTAAAATTTTTGGTACTCTTCACTGCCAAGTGTAACACAGAATTATATCAGAAAAGCTATGTGGTAATGCTACAGCACCAAATAATATCAATGCTGTCATTTTAACATGAAGTGATAATTCAAAGGCTCTGGGTAATGAACATTGAACGTATCTGTATTAAACATACTGAAGCACTGAACTTAACTAGATAGTGGTTCCCAAATACAAGTGCATGAAACAGCATCAACTCATTACTATGTCCTTTATTCTAATGTCAAATCCACTCTAATTTTTTTCCTTTCTATATGTTTGGTTTTAAAATATCATTTGTTTTATGAAAGGACAGTGCTTTTTGTTTTTTAAGTGCCTTTAGTTTGGTGAAATACAGTGGTCCCAACTTGAATTCCCTAAAATTTCCTTTGGAATTTCACTGAAAAATGAAATCAAAATATGTGGGAACCCTTGTCTAATAACATTAGAGAGGAAGGTGATGGTTACATAACCTCTAAGTCAGTCTCAAACGGAAAACAATCAACAAGAAAACATATTGCTCAAATAGAAAAAGATACTTGCTGTCAAATTTTCGGCCATCATATTGGAAAGCGCTGAAAGAATCCGAATGACTATCTGAGCTGATAAGATCACTGCTCCCTGCACTGGCAGGAGAAGTCCATTCTGAGGGCACACCTGGGTCATCAATAGGGCGCATTTGGTTTTGCTTATTTAGAATATCAGGGAGGTCTTTGGGAATTTCAAGACTGCCTGGACTACTTCCTCTTCTTGTCATAGTCTAAAAATTCAAGAAACATCTTACTATTAAAAAAACTTATTAAACATCTGAAATCTTGAATTTCCAAGACAATCACAATAAATGTTGAGATTTAGGGTCTGAAGTAGGCGGGGGGAAACACAGTAACCAAACAATCTATGTAACTGTATGGAGCCATAACCTGAATTACTGTTGGTTTGTCTAAAGTAGAGATCCAGTTATGATATGGTGAAGACAATTATCATATGGTTTCACTCATTTATGGAACATAAGATGTAGGAAGATTAGTAGGAGAAGAAAGGGAAGAAGAAAGGGGGGGTAAACAGAAGGGGGAATGAACCATGAGAGACTATGGACTCTGGGAAACAAACTGAGGGCTTCAGAGGGGAGGGGGCTGGGGGAATGGGATAGGCTGGTGATGGGTAGTAAGGAGGGCACGTATGGCATGGTGCACTGGGTGTTACACGCAAGTAATGAATCATGGAACTTTACATCAAAAACTAAGGATGTACTGTATGGTGACTAACATAATATAAAAAAAATTATTTAAAAAAATGATATGGTGTTGGGCCTAAGACTCTTTAAGCCTCAAAAGGATCCATGGAGTGAAGTTAAGAGAGTAGAAAGAGCAAAGTATTCAAACAGAAAAAGCAGCAATAGTAGATATAGTGGAGGGAGGAAAGAGTGATGACAAAGAGGTTATTCTATAATGATTATATATAATGATTCTATTATCTTTTTCACATTCAAGGAAAAAACTAAACTAAAAATAAAAGGGAAATGTAATGGAGCTATAAACATTCACAAGTTCAAATCCAAATGGAGTGGCCCCTGGGTGACTCTTGATTTTAGCTCAGGTCATGAGCTCAGGATCCTGGAATTGAGCCTCATGTCGGGCTCTGTGATCAGTGGGAGTCTGCTTGAGATTCTCTCTCTCCCCGTTTCCCTCTGACCCTCCCCCTCCTCTCTCTCTACGTAAAAATCTTTTTAAAAAATCCAGTGGAATGTGACCATTTAAAAAAGGCAATTCCATATGTATTTATCTTTCCTTAGCAAACATTGTTAGGGGTACAATTGCTCCTATTTTCATTCTGCCATAATTCTAATAAAACAAAGATACTTTAAAATCTATTCTGAAGTTATCTGTAATGATTATGTAATCAATATTTATGCTATCAAACTTATGGGAGTTGGGTCGGAAGACCTCTCTTGTTATTTTTCTTGCTAAGGGTCAGCAGTGGGCAGGAAGGTAACCTATGAGCAAATATGAAAAACAGAGGGAAGATTAGAAAGTAGGGGCTTATACCTAAGTAGTTAAGCATACAGGTATTCTTATCTTTTATTCTGGTCAAAATTATAAGCCTATTTGTTTTATGTTTTTAAATAAAAAATATTATAAAAGTATAATTTAAAATCTTAATTCAAAAAAGGGGTTAAATTTTAGAGGAAGATTATTTTGAATAAAAATTCACAAACATACACACACACACACACACACAGAGGTACATATCTTTTAGTTTCTCTACTCTCCTTGCTAAACCAAATAAATAAAATAAAACAACACTTACTGAGGCATTACCACTTCGAAGTCGTTCTGCTATAAACTCATCCATCAGATCAGGAACATTAGCATTGCTGCTGCCAATATCACTATTAAGAGGGGGCAGTTTTGGGCTCATGTCCTCTTTATTGACTAAAAATAAATAAATAACTATATATAGTGAGAAAAGACTTAACTGCATTTCCTGAATTTGAAACAAACAAAAACAACCCAAAACAAATCACCTATGCCGTATCAATTATTTGCCGAACATGCATTTATAAATAATTTCTCTCCCTTTAGATTTAATTTTAGGAATTAGTAAATTGATATTTACTTCATTTAACTAAGCAGATGTTAGTCAATCTTCAGTATAACCTTAAACAGCAAGAAAGCTTATAGATAAGCACTAGCTGGAGTTAGGTTAATATTGCCTATAAAGAAACTGGTATATTTATCTTTCTTCCTGCCTCTATGCTTCTATTTTGAGCCTTAAAAACTTAGAATTCCATTCTTGCCAAGGAATATTTGCAAGGAATCTATCCCTTGAATCTATGCACATCTCAGTGGGATATAAATGCATTTAAGTTTAGATAAAAAATCTATAATTGTGACATAATGTCATTTCTATTCACTACAAAGTCTAATTTTATTGCTTTAAGAAAAAAGAGGTTTATTTTCACAAAGGTTTTTCTGTAAAAAGAAAACCCACAAAAGTTATTTTGATTTCTTTATGACTACATTAACAAGAAAGTTTTAAACTTGGGGAAAAAACTTATAGAACATAAGATATTTACTTATTTCACTATTATACTGTTGAAAAGTTAATTTCTCTTCAATTAAAAGAAAACCAGCATTGCTTATATTCCTAACGAACTAAAAAGCATTTCAGGTTAAGAAAATACACTGGTCAAGAGTTCACTGTGAAATACCATTATCTTTATATTACTGGCCAGGCTTTGCTAAGCTGTCGAATACTGCCCTCAAGTGGCATTAATGGCTCAATGCAAGATGCATTATACAGCATTCTGTTAATCATGCTAACAAAACCATGTTAAACAAACAAAATCAAAACCTACCTTACTGCTGAAAGTTAATTTTCTATGTATGTAAAGTTATTTTAAATTTGAATCAAGATAAGAGAAGACAGTTACCATAATCTTGCTTTCTGTAATCTGTCCATAGAGGTTCCATATTTAAATCATGATTGGCTATCATGAAACCTTTATGCACATCTAAAATCTCAGAAAAAAGAAAAGTACTGGTAAGTGTTTTAAGGACTTGCATTCTATACAAATGAATGCAAAACTAAAAAGCCTACAGCTTGTTTTGAAATGGCTTACATGAAAAGTAACTAAATCCACTTTGAGATTTAAGAAATAATTTCTCCTTCAATAACTAAAAATGTTGGTGTTGGTTGTAGGACCTTGATTTCCATTATGTTACATAATGTCAAAGTAATTTTCTTCTAAGAAAAAATGATAAAACCCAGTAAATCAGCAATAAAAATAATGAACTCAATGAGATAGAGCCGGAGCCCTTTTAAATATAAACTACAAGGGGGCAGGGGAGAAAGTATTCCAACTACTTAGTAAACTTGATTTCATGGCTCATGTAGTACATACTCAGAAAAATATTTGATTTCGATAGCCTCTGAAAGGTCATTAAAATTTTCCTGTATCTTCCTCTTTCCTATCTTGTTCAGCAGCAAAGAGGTTTAACTAAATGCCTTATAAGGGAAATTAGTAATTTAAATAAACATTTTATGCTGGGAAAAATACAGCTGGGAAAAGGCGCATGCATAACCAAACAGAGAGAAAGCAGTGACCATCCCAAAGCTTTTTGATTGCTTATAGCTTGCTTCAATTGCATTAAGCCAAACTGGTGCTGTCTTTCTCCTTTTGCGCTCTGCACACTGTTAGTGCTCACCTGCAGCTTTCCTTCCAAAATAGCCCATTACATGACTGTACAGATCCCTCAGTGGAGCCTCTGGTGGCATTCTGTTCTGCCTCTGTGGGGAAACATTTGCCTTCGGCTTCGAAAGAGCATGTACAACAGTTTTATAAACGCCACCCAGGGAGCCCTGCTGTAGTCCTGCCTCATGACTTGATGATCTAAGAGTACTACGGCTACCTAACTGATTACTTGCAATCCCGTCTTTTTGTAATACAGTGGTGGGAATCTCTGCAGATTCCTTCATTGTTTTACTAACTGATGCTGTACCAACTGCATCTAGAGGCCTGTACACACCAGGTTTTACTAACTCTGTAAAACTACTGGAGCTGGCATGAGGGTTGCTGGCGCTGCTAGTGCCGCTACTACTGCTGCTGCTACCACTAAAGCCGCCAAGCTTCCGCAGTCTCATCTTCCATGGAGCCTCTTTGTTTTCCAGAGGATTATAAAACTGAACTGACTCAGTAGACGGTCTAAAAGTAACGTGAACGGTATTTCGTTTTTTAGTAGCAATTTTCATGATTTTGGCTCTATGAGTTACTGTTTCAGACAAGCTCCTTTTAGTTGGAGAAAGCTTGCTAGTGTTTGTAACATGAGGCAGTCTATGGTTAACAGGTGCTTTTAGTGAAGTTTTCTTGGCATGCATAACATGTGGGACAGTGGTTTTTTCATTAATTTGCACACCCTTAACCTTTTCGACTAGTGTTACATCTACACAGGCATCTAATTCTGTGGCTGTCTGTCTAAACAGGTGTTTCCTTTTTTCTTTATCACAAGGTCTATCCGAACTAGGTTCTGATGATTGTTTATCACTGTTTAGTTCCTTAGATTTTTCATAAGTTTTTGTTCTCATAAAACTGTCTAACTGGTTAGGTGCAATACTACTCATGAAGACAGCTGCATTTGGTTCTTTTTGAAACTGAATGTTTTCAGGAGTCCCAGCAAAAGAGGCGGTATTTTCTGATTTACTTTCTTGGTCTATGTATTCTAACTTATCTAAAGATGATCGTTCATCCCTATTAACTGCAATAATCATTTCCTCAGAAGCTGCATCTTTGCCTAACTCATTTTTACTATGATTTTCCTGGTTTTCCTTAAAATATTCTTTCAGGGAGGAAAGAAGATCGTCATCTCCTTCAAGGTCAATGTACTGGATTTGTTCAAAAGCTGAATCTGCAAGTTCTACTGGATCTATTAAGTGACAAAGATGGTCATATATGCTATCACCAACTTCCAGAGAAGACTCTCTACTATGAGTATCAGTGATGTGGCTTTCAGTGGATCTAGTTATTGAAGAAGCCTCTGTGGAACTCTGCAAGCTTGGCGCATGACGGGATGAACTGTCAATGACAGGAACTGCACCTTTGGCTCGTTCAACAGTGAATGGTTCCAAGATGTCAGAAGTGCTGCTACTTCGAGGCAATGGCTGCTCCTCATTCAAAGCACCAAAAACTTCATTTCCCGTGTCTTCACTTTGTGAAAAATGTCTGACTCTAGTTGGGCGGGGAAGTATTTGAGCATCATCAATATCTGTAAAAAAGAAAAATTATGAAGAGTACGAACTATATGAACACGAAAAATATAGTATTAATTTCAACCATACCCTAAGCATATGCTTAAAACAAAAAAATTCTGAGATTTTTTGGTTATCTCAATGAAAAAACATCTATTAAAAATAGGAATCTGTTTTTAAATCATGATGGGCACAAGCCAATATAGCATGTAGTGTCAATGAATTAGAAAACTATCAGAATACATTTTAAAATGTTAACATGCATAGTAACAGTGAGGTAATGAAACATTTGGAAGTGCAGTTAAAGATAGAGCTGTGCCAATAAATTAAGCAATTTAAACTTGCTATTCAATTTTTCCTACTTAAGTTCCAAGCAAAAAAAAAGATCTTAACACAGAAAGCTGATTTAAGTATTCCACTGTACAATCTTTTGGGTCTCATAAATTCTTATTTCTTCTTTACCAGGCAAGAGGCATTATCTTTTCTTCAAATCTTGCCTATCTGTTTGATCACATGTTACAAATGGAAATCTCCACCCTCTTCCAAAAGTTCTCTTTGCCAGGAAACTATTTATCTGTTCTACTGAGGTGTTTTATTTTTTATAGCATTAATATCTATTCACTCTATCAAATAAAAAGCAGTGTTAAAAAATTGTTGTTCTTTTTTTTCCATTTCTCACAAACACCATTTAATCTACTAGGAAGAAACCTCTGCCTATCATTGGCCCTTACCATTAAACAAACATGAAACCTTAAAAACTGTATCTAGGTCTTTTGGGGTACCTGGGTGGCTCAGTAGGTAAAGTGTCCAAACTCTTGATTTCGGCTCCGGTCATAATCTCAGGGTCCTGGGACCGAGCCTGCATTGAGCTCCATGCTCAGCAGGGAGTCTGCTTGGGATTCTTTCCCTCTCCCTTCCCCCTGCTCGTGCATGCACGCATTCTCTCTCTCAATAAAATCTTAAAAAAAAAAAAAAAGTGTCTACGTCTTCTTACATCTCTAAGATTTTACAGTCAAAATGGACATTACAGATTATCTCGTTTAATTCTCTTACTCAGGAAATTGAGGCCCGAAGAGGTGAAACCATAAAGTATGAGAAGCAGGCTTTATGTTCCATGTCACTGCATTGCTTTCGCTCTTAAGTATATGGTAAATCCTCAAAAATATTTATGAAATTGAAAGTCACAACTTGAAATACTATTAAACTATAGGTATATGCAAATTAGAAATTTTAAAATTAGGGGCGCCTGGGTGGCACAGTCGTTAAGCGTCTGCCTTTGGCTCAGGGCGTGATCCCGGCGTTCTGGGATCAAGCCCCACATCAGGCTCCTCTGCTGGGAGCCTGCTTCTTCCTCTCCCACTCCCCCTGCTGTGTTCCCTCTCTCGCTGGCTGTCTCTCTGTCAAATAAATAAATAATCTTTAAAAAAAAAAAAGAAATTTTAAAATTAAAGTACAGTGTCTATGAATCCACCTTGGCCTTTATATCACCAAGAAAAAAGTAAAAAAAAATTTTTTTGCTTTTAAGCCAGCAAAATATAATGAAAAAAGGACAAAGAATCAAAAAGTCAGATGTTGTTACTCATTAGGCTTATAATGCAAAGGTTGTAAGTAACAGAACCGTAACTGAAAATGAGATTTAGATCCACAGTAAAACAGTGACTTATCCAAGATCACAAATTAACTTATTGATTGTGCTAGGTCTAGAACTTAGGTTTTCTTACTCCAGATTCTGAAACCAGTGTTCTCATTTATAAAATGGAGACAGTAATTCAAAATACTCTTGGGAACCATGCTATGAATAAAAGGAGGCTGGTCCTTCTGCCATTTTATCCGTATCGACTTCTTTGTACAAGGTCCACAAGGAGTCACTTTATACATAGATTCAGAACAAGGGAACTTTGTATTATGATAAGATTCCACTATATTCCTGAAGATACATTTAGATTCCAAGCACAGGTCAAATACACAATACCATGAGAAGTTAAGACAATTAATTTATTTTACCATTAAGTTGAGGGGAATATTCTAAAAATGACATTGGCTTTCTTCTTCATACACTCCATTTAAAAATTCTTCTAAATTAAAAGTGAAACATTTCCTTAGAAACTAAACATTTATGCATTTATACCCATTATTTATTATTGCAGCACATAACTAATGCTTATTTGTCTGTCCTAAGGAATGTAAGTATTTTGGTTTTATTTTATCTCCCATAATAGGTCATTACAACCTCTGCCTAGAGGACAGAAATTACATTTAAGATGCATTTCAAGTTTCTTTCCACAAAATATCCTAATAGGACTTAGCAAAGGATAAAAACTAATTTTCGACCAAAATTCTTAAAAATTTTGTAGTTGAGAGTTTAATCTGCTCCAGTTCAAAATTAAAATTTTATTTTATTTTTTTTAAAGATTTTTAAAATTTATTTGACAGAGAGAGACAGCCAGCGAGAGAGGGAACAGAAGCAGGGAGAGTGGGAGAGGAAAAAGCAGGCTCCTAGCGGAGGAGCCTGATGTGGGGCTCGATCCCAGAACACTGGGATCACGTCCTGAGACGAAGGCAGACGCTTAACGACTGCGCCACCCAGGCGCCCCCAAAATTAAAATGTTAAAACCTTAAACAAACTGAGGGCTTCAGAGGGGAGGGGGGTGGGGGAATGGGATAGACTGGTGATGGGTAGTAAGGAGGGCACGTATTGCATGGTGCACTGGGTGTTATATGCAACTAATGAATCACTGAACTTTACATCAGCAACCAGGGATGTACTGTATGGTGACTAACATAATATAATAAAAAAAAACATTAAAATAAAAAAAATAAAATAAAAATAAAAGCTAATGTTATGGGGTGCCTGGGTGGCTCAGTTTAAGCATCAGACTTTCAGCTCAGGTCATGATCCCAGGGTCCTCCCATGTCAGGCTCCTTACTTCAGCGGGGAGCCTGCTTCTCCCTCTCCCTCTGCCTGCCACTCCCCCTGCTTATGCTCTCTCTCTGTCAAATAAATAAAATCTTAAAAAAAAAAGGTAATGTTATGATTCTAGCAAATATATGAACTTCAGAAAAGCAGAATATTAGTTTTAAGTTCCTTTATTGACATTTCATAATTTTTCTATTCTAAACAAGCCAGTAAAGATTACTGTGAAGTTTTTTTGAGAATTTCATCCCAACCCAGTCCTCACCTTGCATAATCAGAATATTTAGCCACTATTTCAGTCTGTTTTTTCCCTAAACTTTTTTTTATCATATATGAATATCCAATATTTTCATGCAAGTTTAAGAGGGCAAGAGCTTTAAAAAATATATTTTTCTATCAATAATGTACTGCTTGAGAATTTAAGTTTAAATTTAAACAAAAAATAATATTTAAGCTTTAAATATAGTTCTCACATGGGCATGTAAGAATAGTAACTGAATAACCTCAAAGAAGAAAATAATTGCTGACTTAAGCATAAGTAACTGGAGCAAGCCTTCAATTTAAAGAAATGCTGTATACCTGCATTTTGTTAAGGAGAAAAAGACTAAATGAAAGCTAAACCATATAGTCTCTTCTACATGCTAGGCATTGTTACAAGCATCTTACACATATTAACTCATTTAATCCTCACAACAACACTGTGAAGTAGGTGTTGTTATCCCCATTTTATGAAGAAACTATTTAAGTGACCTGTCTGAGGTTACACAGCTAGAAAGTGGAGAGGTGGGATTTGAGATAAAAATTAGTCCATGTTCTAAGTATCCTGAGTAATATATATCATATATTCATGAAATAATTAATTTTTTTTTAAATTGGCAAAAATTAATTGTATTAAGAAATGATAAAGCAGCATAATCATTTATCTCTATAAAGATAAGAATTTAAGAAATAAAAACTTAGTCAAATACAAATATTAGTAAATTATACAGAAGAAAACAACCAACAAACTTTGCACTGGATTGCTGAAAATAACAGTGGCTTTAGGTTTAACAAAAATGGGTCTTCAATACAATTATGCTGCTTATATTTTACTTTGAAAAATAGAAGCCTCTAAATTAAATGATTTTAATCTAAAGTATTAGTAACCATTAAATGAGCAAAACAAGAAAAAAGTTTTTTAACAAATTTTTAAAAACTTTTGAACATTGATAAAATGCTTCCTATAGAGCGTACAAAGTGCTAGAAATGTCAAGTTTTATCTCTGGATTTTCTTAATAATGTTTAGTATGAAAGTGCTGGAAATTACTTCTGGATTAGTTTTTTTTTCCTGACTATTCTGTTTCAAAGAAAAGTTTCCTTTGCTATTTTGAATGATAAGCTGTAAATTAAAGTGTAATATTAGCTTGCAATGTATAAAAAAAATTTTCTTTCCACTGGAATTATGTTTCTTCAGGATTCTGTTTGTATTAACATCACAATATCCCCATTGCTTGAAATAATCCTTGTCACATAGTGGAGGCTTAGTACACTAATAGTGGTAGAAGGATAGCATCTCTTTTATATTAAAAATTAGTAGCTGCTAATTCATAAAATATCAAGCTAGTTCCTCAGGAAAATAAATCTCTTAAGTTATAACACTAGCATACCACAGGAAATTTTAACAATTTTAGAAAACAGGTACAGAATCACGTGCCAAATCCCTTTTACCCAAAGTTAAATTCTATTCTCGATCAATCATAAACACTAGCAATCAGTAATATTTTTAAGCTCCTGAATTCATAAAAATCATTTATACTAGTTTACAAAGAAGTTCATGCCATTTTAAAGCTGAAGTTTTTTTCTGGATTTACCTAAAAGAAATGACAATGTCCTTCATGTAATTAAAAAATGTTTTTGCCTATTTGGGTAACATGGCAATGTACTTTCAAGGTAAGAACCACAGAGCATCCATGTTTCCAATTTTATTACTAACAGAGTCTAGTAAAATCTATTTTTAAGACTGGATGTTCAATTTATAGGCAATTCAAAGCAGTATCTACATCACTGAAATCATGGGAAAACTGTTTATGCTGATGTTTTGTTGCAATTGTGAGTCTTATTTTATTGCTTTTATTTTGGTCATTGACAGAAATGCTACTGGTTTTTCTAAATTACTCTTACACTGGCAACTTTGCTGAACTTTTACATATTCTCATAGTTTTATCAACTTGGTTTTCCCAGTTATTAAATCAGGAAGGCTCCTTCTGATGCCCCAATGTCATAATTCTCTTGCTTAGAGAAATTAATAAAGAAATTTTAACTCACAAAAAAATTAAAAGCAACAAATCAACTTCAAATAATTAATTTTAATTTTAGACCACTAAAATTTAAAACACTAGACTATCCTCTACTCTTTTATCCTTCTAATATTGTTTCCCTTACTCTTAAATTTTAGGAATAGACAGATAACCAATACATTTTTTATGTTAAGAAAATTACACTGTTTTGTTTATGAACATGTTATATAACGCCACTTTAAGTTAGCTTCAAGTTTTGAGATGTACTTTTAAAAAATACAAATTATTTCAGCAAAAACAAAACAAAACAAATCAGATTTGGAATTATGCTAGAACCAGCAGATTACAGGTAGAAAATCTGTAAAAGATTACTATCACATATTGATGGTAAGACAGCAATTCCTTGGTGTGTAAAGAAGGGCCTACTTGTTTGGTTGGAGGTGATTAGGCAGAATTTAGGAACAGGATGGGGCATGAGAGCTAACATTTTCTTTCTCCTGATACTCAGAAAACACAAGTAGAAAGATCAAAACATTTTTGCTCTACAGAGCTCAATTCAAATAATGAAGCCCTGTTAAACAACATTAGCAGCCTATGTAATATGGCCTAGATAGACTAGAGTCTAAGAGTAAGCATGACAAACAAGTTAGCAGTTGAGAACTAGTTCAAAGAAAGCAGATCTGTAAACTTAATTTCTGGGTGAGAAACCCACACTACTTAATTAGAAAATAATAAGAAACAGTTGGAAAAGTATAAACAAAGTCAGGTGCCCACGCTGCTTATGGTTTTTTACATCGCTTCTTTCACTGAAGTATTATTTTTGGCAATAAAAGCTAATTTGCTCAAGAACAATTACTGAGATTTCTGGCTTCTCTGTCAACCATTTATCAGAAAAAGAAAGACTGTTTAGCCTAGCCTACCAAATGTTTAATTAAAAGTATAATCTAGTTTAAGAATAAGGGACAGGGAGCGCATGCTTGCCCAGACACCTGTATTACTTGTAGAGCTTTAAAAACTAATGTTAGATGCTAGTGCAACCCCCAGAATATTACATCAAAACCTGAGGGAGATGCCTGGGAAAAAATATTTCAATTGTTACACATGAGTCTATTGTTAAGAACTAATGAGACATATAGAGCAAATGCCTTTGAATTAGTCCCCCAGCTTAAGAAAAACTCTTCAATGATATTCAGCTATTCAAATAGTTTGGTCTGTATAAAGCTATAAAGAGCATAAATAGCATCACATAACAGTGTAGGTAGAATGGACATCTAAAACAAGAATACTGGAGGAGAAAAAGGGGCTGGACAGAAATAGGGTGCTTCAAAAGCTGATGGCCCATTTTTTAACATCTTAGGGTTAAAAAGGAAAAAGGAATTAAACAGTTTCCTTTTACCCTCATAAGTATTCAAGAGTATTAGGTAAATATTTTTCCAGAGAACTCTACTTCTAACCAAAAGCTAGAGTGACTGTCTATGAGTGTTTTCACTGTTTTTTTGGTGAAGTAGTTACAGAAACCTCAGCTCCTGATCTTAAATGATTTCATTCACAAGTCACTTCTCAGGAAAGAGGAGTTTTTGCTGCTACTTTATATGTTCCTTGCCTCTTTTAAGTCTTAAAAGAAAAATGGTTTTTACTAAAATGAACCAAGTCTAAATTTGGTTTTATGTCTTATATGTAGTACACATGCACAAAAAACTGGAAGCAACTGCCTTGTAAGTTATCAATAATAAGCACTGGTTTGGAGGATTATGTATATTTTTCATATACTTTTCTATATAATCCATATTTTCTAAAATTAACATTATTTTGATAAACAGATATGAAGTTTGTTTTGATTTAGTGACTGATATCTCACCATTATCCTACTCTTTAAATCTATCACAGAATGCATGTTATCCCAAATGAAGGAAATGAAAACAAAAATAGAACTGCCACTTAGAAAATTCCTTTCATTCTTCCTAAAACACCTTCCCCATTAAATCACTAAAAGGTAATCTTTTTGTATTATGTATTTACAGTGAAGTAAGGATTCTGAAATAGACACCTACCCTAGTGAAGGCACTACCTTACATTTTAAAGGCAACAGCTCACCTTTATTTTAGCTTTTAAAAAATATTTCAGCACTTAACATGCATATTTGCCAAAATATTATTTAAGTTGCAGACAAGAAATTTTGTAAAGCCCTTAAGATTCTAAGGAAAAATAAATCTTCCTGACAGTTTTAACACAGCAGGGGAGTATTTGATCCAAACATTTAAGAATTAGTGTCCAAGGGGCACCTGGGTGGCTCACTTGGTTAGGGTTCTGCCTTCCTTTGGCTCAGGTCATGTTCCCAGGATCCTGGGATCAAGCCCTGCATTGTGTTGGGCTCCCTGCTCAGCGGGGAGTCTGCTTCTCCCTCTCCCTCTGCCCCCGCCGCCCCTGCTTTGGGTGCTCCTGTGCTTGTGCTCTCTCTCCCTCACAAATAAATAATATCTTTTAAAAAAAGATCTAGTGGCCAAAATTCATTTCAGTTTTTCTAAACATGTCAAAAATGGTTTGCAGTAAATGCTTTAAAAATATTTCTTAAAACTAAAAAAAGCTTGAAGCAAAAAATATATCTCAGAGAAGTTTACAACAAATTGGGAGTTTCTTTTAGCTATATACAGTAAGTTATAAGAACAGAAATATTGTTTTGCCCATTTATGTAACTTAAATTATAATTTGATGCAATCAACCAAAATCAGTGCTACTTACATAGGAATGTACAGTGCTTAAATGGAGCGCCAAAGAGACAAAATATCCAAATTCTTTATTTGTAGCTAAACATCATATGTAACAAAAATATTTGCTGTTTTCTTCTGTATATTCAAATTTATATTATTCCATTTACATATTTTCTAATCTTGCTACTCTTTGCATCGATAGCTTAAATTATTTAGGTAGCCTAATCTTACTGCTGTCAAATATATATTCATTCATCATCAAATACTTATTGAGCACCCAGGTTTGGATTTGAGGCCAAATTTTCTGTTTTATTATTGTCATCCATAAAACTGCAAAGTCAACTATCAATTTCATTATACAATTCATCAGAGATTCATTATTTCTATTATACTTTGGTTCTAAAAAATAATATTGAACACTTCTCAAAAACACAATAAAGAATATGTCTAAATATTTATCATTCAAGGTATCTTGAACTAGAAAACACAAACATACCACAACCAATAACTGAATAGTTTATTTTCTCATTTTTAGAAAAGTAAAATACTAAGTTTTATTCATTTACAGTGTTTTCAAAGAAAACCAACCACAGGAGTGTCTATTTTTCTACATATATTCACCTTTCAATATGTCTGACTGAAATCTCTGATCTTAATTAGATTACAGATGGTGGAAAGCACTTCAACTGAAATATCATCATTAATAAAAAATTAAAATAATAATAATAATGCACCTTCCCTTTGGGACGCCTGGATGGCTCAGCTGGTTAAGTGGCTGACTTGATTTTGGTTTGGTTCCTGATCTTGGGGTCCTGGGATCAAGCCCCATGTCAGGCTCCACGCTCAGCGGGGAGTCTACTTCAGGATTCTCTCTCCCCCTCTGCTCTCTCCACCCCCCACCCCCACTCTCTATCTCCCTCTGAAATAAATAAGTCAATCTTTTTTTTTTTTTTTTTGAAAAAAAGCACCTTCCCTCGCATAAACCTTTAATCCATTAAGAACTGAAAGGATAAAGACAGGTGGTTTAAAAGAAAAAAAAAAGTCAACCTCACCAAAAGTGGCACTGTCAAGGAAACACACTTAAGAAGAGTAGTAAGAAAGTACCTAAAAATGTACAAGTCATTTTCTTCAAGCTAGCACATTTTGCATAGTAACTATGTTTGCTTCTGTCTAAAAGATAAGACACTATATGATTTTATTCACACAAAATTATTTTTTAAAAAAGCTACAGTGACAGAAATCAAAAGCGATTATGTGGGGGAGGGGTACTGACTTGAAAGTGTCACTAGGGAATTTGGGGGATAATGGAAATGTTCTACATTTTCTTTGGGATAACAGTTAATAGGAGTGTGTATAATTCTCAAAAATCATTGAACTGATGCCAGGATCTATACATTTTATTACATGTTAATTAAACCTTATTAAAGAGCAGACCATCTCATCCTAGTACTGGGGATCAATGACCTGAGACGGAACTGAAAAGGTGACCAGGTTTTGAGGTTCCTTAAAAATTGGGGCTTCATAGAATGGTTTTCTTTATTCGGCTTAAAAGTGAGTTCTTAGAATTCTATATCCTATTATAATCTAATATAATCTAACATAGATACAAAGATTTATTCCAAAGCAACTCTAAGAGTATGTACTTTTCTCAATTATTGATTCCCCTTACTTACTTCCATTACTACAGATGATGGAGACGCATTATTCAAGATTTACCATATCATTAGTCAAAACAATGGGAAATTAAAAGTCAAGGCTCTGATTGTTACCTTTCAAATCATCTTTTGTCAGACACCTATAATGACATAAATATATATTACTACTTCTTTTAACCACCTGAGAAGAAAAAACTCAACTGTAAACAGAAAAAAATTGACAACCAAAAATATTGGACATTGGCACAGCACTAAACTTAGCACTTCCAGAATGAATGCCAGGATAGCATTAGAATTCAAATAACTCAAAATGTTGATTTCTCAGCCACTTTCCCAATTTCCCATGCCTCCCCCATAGAAATTAACTTTGAAGAGTTTATTTGATTAAGCAAAATTTGAAAGCAGAAGGATTAAAAAGTGAAAAAGGTGGTGCAGAAATTAGCAGAGGTGGCACTACCTGAAAGCTCATCAGAAAGGGGAGTGAGAACAATATCAGGCAAGAAGGGTTTGGAAGTATGGATCAGAACAGGAGCACTTTTAGCACTGCGTATATAGGCCGATGGCAGAGCACATTCACCAATGGATCGGCTTCTCATGGCTTTAAAAAGGAAAAGAAAGAAGTGGGGAAGGAAAAAAGAAGAGTGACTATAATGAAAGGCTTGTGTCACAGAAAAAGCAGCAACAGAGAAAACTAAAAGATACAAAGGAAGGAAATTTTAAATTAAAACATTTCAGCACGGCAAATACTGGCAAGCTGTAAGAAAAGAAATCAGAGAACACATGACATTTCCAATGTAAAGTTTTTGGTGTAAAGCAGGAAAATGCTTTTTATTATTAGCAGTTACAATGGTATAGCATTAAAAATCAGCAGACACTTTAAATTAGCACTATGTTCTCAAATCAAGGGTTGAAAAGTTCATTGAATGGAAACACTGAAAAGAACTCAACATTATTAGTTTAAAGAAAATTTGGTACTATATTTGGGCATTTCTCTGAGCCATTATGAGGCAATTCCGAGTCATTCTTCTTAATGAAGCTGAATTCCAAAAACAAATCATTTCTACTTTCATACTCTTCCCTAACAAAGTTTCGAAGTCACTCTTAGGTCATTTTTAGAACATTTTATGTAATTCATAATCTAAAGGATTGAATCTCATGGTTAGTATTCGATCTTGGGAGGAGAAGAATGCTTACTTAAATCCATATCTCTTATTTATATTAAAGCGTAACAGTATATAGGATGCCTGGGTGGCTCAGTTGGTTAAGCGTCAGACTTCGGCTCAGGTCATGATCCTGGAGTCCTGGATAGAGCTCCACATCAGGCTCCTTGCTTAGTGGGGAGTCAGCTTCTCCCTCTGCCTCTGCCCCTCCCCCTGCTTGTGCTCTCTCTCTTTCAAATAAATAAATTAAAAAAAAATAATAAAGTTTAACAGTATAATTTACAAATTTTAAGTAGGAATATTTAAAGAAAATAAAATTTGCAATCTGGATGAAAAATCAAGTCACTGAGAAAAATAAACAAGTTTGTGCTAATTCAAATCTTAAGCATATAATATAAAAACTTTAAGATTAAGTTCTTCAAGATAAATTAAAAACTGGATCACTTTTCAAAAATTACATTTGTAGTTGCATTTGGTAGTCTCGTATAAGGGGTCACCAGCTCATACAATTAAAGACAAATTTTAGCACACTTAGAAATAAATTAATAGTCAAGTTTATACTTCCCAAACATACTTTTAACTTAACTTCCAGTTTAGGGATCCTTGAATAAATGAAGGTATGCATATTCTTATGTATGAACAGAGGACTTAAACAACATTGCATAATATCCAGTATAATATGATGGTTAAAAAAAAATTTGAGCGTTAATATCAATTCAAAATCTTGGTTGTCCTGGGTAATGGAAACTCCTGGTTCCCTGATGCCTAAATTCCTTAGCTTGTCACACAAGGCCTATGTGACCTGGCTGCACTAATCACTGCAACTGCATCTTCTCCTTCTGTTCTCACACGCTGCTGCCACCGAGAATTATACTGTTTGAAATTTTCATGCTCTTCCAAAACAGCATGGCTCTGTGAATTAATAATATTCTTGGTCTTCTTTTCTTCCTAATACTCCTTACTCAAAATGTCATCTGTGAAGCTTTTCTGACTCTCCCGCATAATTAATTTACTGGCAATAAATATAGCAATGAACAAAACAGTTAAGAATCCCTGCTTTGCAAAGCTTACAATCTATTTTTAGTGGATTGTATGTTTTTATGTCAGCCTCCCAACTTTTCAAACACACAGCTATATCCTCTGATCTTTACAATCCTTGGGACATATGAGCTCAATAAAGACTTAATGAATATCTGCATTTGGGGAGTCTGGCACAATTATTTGAAAAAGAAAGGGTTCAGTTGCAAACATATAGAGGAGTAAATCAAAAAAAGATACTTATTTCAAAAACTAAATTGTTTCTTTTATAACTAATTTGATTTGGGGCACTTGGGCAGCTCAGTTGGTTAAGCATCTGCCTTCGGCTCACGTCATGACCTCAGGGTCCTGAGATTGAGCCCCACATCTGGCTCCCCGCTCAGTAAAGAGCCTGCTTCTCCCTCTCCCTCTGCCTGCCACTCCCTCTGGCTTGTTCTCTCTCTGTCAAATAAATAAATAAAATCTTAAAAAAAAAAAAAGTAAAACTAATTTGATTAAGTTTTCAATTCTACAGAAGAATTACAAGTTTTTCTCTATTTTTTTCCCTTGGGTTAGATAATTCCTTGAAGATAACAATTCCTTTTGTTCCTTCTTTCCTTCCTACCACCAACTTGAAGGAAGAGCTTGGGCATTTCCCTTGGGATTTTCCATAATCGCAGTGGTTTCAGTTTGTTATGGTCCTAAATGAATTCTACAAAAATGCACCCCTCTATTTTTTACTATACTACAGGTCTTTATGCATACCTGAAAATCTGTCCAGTGCCTCACAGCCATGTAACCTGCGCTATAGAAAATTACTTAATGATGAATTAGCTACTGGGATTTTTAGGGAAATTTACTAATCCAAAGCTTAGGTCAGAAATCTCCAGAAAGTCACTGAAATTCCTACTGCCACACACATTCCTTAGACACACGTATCACTGATTTTAAATCTGTAATGTGTTTTATGTAGATGAAAGGGCAGTATGAAAAATGTAACATCAAGAAGAAAAAACAAATTTTCAAACATATAAGCATACCAATTTTTGAGGGCTTTGTATTTACCCTTCTCAAAAAAGAAAAAATAGATGCATTCTATATAAATTCATCTTGGACCATAAAATACATATTATGTCAAAAACTGTAACCTTCATTCAGGAGTTCCCATGCAACATAAGAAATTCATAAACAGTAAATGTATTAAATCCCTAAAAGCACACAAACACAAAATAAATAGAAGGCAGGCAAATCTGGCCTTTTCTCACTTCTAAAATGACACATAGTTCTCCATATTTATAATTAAATAAAATTCACATCATACATATGTCTGTCCACTGGCAGAAATGCCTTTGTAAGTCCCCAAACTAAGGCTCAATGTTTTAATAAAAATAAAGCAAAAGGAAAATGTGAAAACAGAAATGTGATATATTTGTTCCAACAGTTGAATATCAGGTCCTGAATCATAAATGCAAACAAGTTATTACTTCTCACAAACATATTCTAAAGTAAGTCTAAAGTAAGTCCTATATTCACTGCATCTCCTTTAATAATGTGTTGGCACAAGCAAAACCTCAGACAGGAGTAGTGATGAGGGACTTACTAGAATGTATACACTATATCATAGATTGAATTTTTAATTGTGTACACTCACTACGAACATAAAATTTTTAAAAATATTTTGAGAAAATATATATTCAAACACTATCTTAAATTAATCTGCTGCTCCTGTTTGTATTTTCTAACTTAGGCAAGCACTTTTCTGAAAAGAATTTTTAATACTTCAACTTTTTATGTGATAGTTTTGTTTGATGAACATGACAGACAAGGTTGTTTTAGCATAGGTACCAGAATGGAATCATAGTCAGGTAGGAGTTTAAGAGGAGTATTTTGCTCATTATATGCTTTTTAAAGATTAGAAATATGCCAACATGTTAATGACTGTTTCTCATTAGATAGCTCATTGATGCTTCCTTGAACTTTACATTCCACACTAAGCATAAATTACTTCTATAATCAGAAAAATTATATGAGGAATTTTTAAAAAAAGATATGTTTTAAGTAAAATAAAGTAAAATTTTAAACTTAAAAGAATTCTGTCTTAAAAATTCTGTCCTAACCAATATACAAATATTTTCATTAAATGTGACATTAATATAAAATGAAGAAAGGCATTTCAGAAGTAATCAACATCTTCCTAAAAATCTCAAAAAATGATTCTATACCAAAACTTTAAACATTAATTTTAATTCATCCACAGCCTTTATCCTTATATCATTTCTTATTCTTCTTGACATAGACAATTCTACGCTTATTTTATAGGCAGAAAACAACTGTAAAAACATAATTCTTTTGAAGGATTTAAAATTAACTGATTTTTAATTCTTTTAAATTAATAGTGTTTTTCACTGATTACCACCAAATATAGATACGTTTCCATAAAAAATGCTCCTGCCATAAAAATCATAGACTGTAGGGGCGCCTGGATGGCTCAGTAGGTTAAGCATTTGACTTCAGCTCAGGTCATGACCTCAGGGTCCTGGGATAAAGCCCCCCATTGCTCCCTGCTCAGTGGGGAGTCTGCTTCTTCCTATCCCTTTGCCCCTCCCCCTGTTGGTGCACTAGCATACCCACATTCTTTCTCTCTCTCAAATAAATAAAATCTTTTTAAAAAATCATAAACTGTAAAACCTAAAGCAACTTTAAGCAATTTTGTTTCAGGAACATAAGGTATTATCATTCCCATTACACAGATGAAGTAAATAAAGCCTAGGAAGTTCAAGATTATCTAGCTATTCAGTAATGAAGGCAAGATATAAAAAGAGATAGGACAAAGCCTTCTTATTTTTCTTTGCAGCACTCTTTCTACTATAATTCAGACCAAGTTATAAGTCTCTGAGAGGAAGAGGAATAACTGGTGGCTAAGTCCAGAGTATACTGAATGATTCTGCATCCAGAAATTCTTCCCATCATTGCTCCTTTGCTGCTACTTCCAAGATTATAGAAATTTCTTCCATGTCTGTTAAAAGCTGCAAAGAACCTAGCAACAACCTCCACCTTGGTCTCAGCTATCTGCAAGCATGAATTCCTAGTTCGAAGTGTGTGAAGCCAATCTAATTACATAATTGTAACGTTGAAAATCAGCTACCCTGATTTCCTATGTTTGTGAGTATATTCACTGAGTAGAAACTCTACCAGTTAATGCATGAGTTCTGTAAAGCGAATCAGAGTTCTATTTCTTCAATTCTGTAAAAAACAGTTTAAAATTATTGATATCTACAGTATAATAAACTACATAAAAATTATAATGTAGAATAAATCTTAATAGCATACACGAGTAACATATCATTAGACTCTTGAGTACTACTAAAAAGAAGGTTTTGTTATACAAGTTTGTCCTTTAATGACCAAAGTTAACTGATAAGAAAACTATATATTTACATATTTTGTTATTAAGGACTATAAACGTATTGCCCTGTCCAATTTTCATCATTTTAAAGAGTACATACCAACAGTTTTTTGCCGTACTATACTCCTTGCCTTTTCGGTTCCTGGGGAACCAGTGGTTGTGGCACTTCTCTGCCTCATTGGGGCTTGGCCAGGCTGATCACGACTCCATCCTCTAGAAAATGACTTGTCAACTGAAACTTTCTGAAATTCATGTCCAACTCCTAGAAATGTAGATTTTCAATCTCAGTATACTGTCACCTGATTAATAATCTCTTCAAATTAAGCATGCTACCTTGCCTCAGATTCTCAGGTTTACTCATAATGCATTATAAAGTATCAAGTTAATTGTTCCTGTACCATAAGGCCTTTTTGAACTTCAATTTATGTAAAAATCATACTCCAAAACTGATATAGAATTCTAAAATTATACCATCAAAAATGAACTATTATTAAATCCTTTGCCATCCACTTGTTTCATTAAAAAAGAAACATTGGGATAAGCCAAAAAGTTTGAGAAATGAGCTAACCAAAAGCCATCCTGTGGTGGAAGTTACTAAATCTCTACCTGCCAATAATAGCCAGTTGGGAAATAAATAGTCCAGGAAAAAGTATTTTGGTCACATAATTAACTACCACGGACTACATTAAATATGAAATGTTACTCAGGTATAATTTCTAGCCAGCAACTACTTATTAAGAGTGAAAAATACTAACACATCAAGGATTATAAAAAAAGTATTAAATCACTATGTCATTTTCCCTCTCCCCGTTTTAAACACTCAATAGATACATAATCCACATCTAGGGAATGTTTGCTTTTATTTAAAACTAAGAAAATGCTTTCAAAAGAATTTTTCAAATAATTCTTTTTAAATAGTGTAACATGAAATCATCTTCTAAATTCTAACAAAAAAGTTGCATATGATAAAAAGGAAGAGCATGTTATAAATTTTCATTTTGGTTAATTATTTAAAATAAAATATTTAAGATTCTAATTTATTTATTTAAATTTTAGCTAGATATATACAGAACACTTTATTTCTCATCGAAATTACTGATGAGTTTAAGGCTCTTCAAGAAAAATTACAAGGTGCCTACATGTTCTACTGTTGAAAATTTTTAATCTGCAGGGCAAATGAAGGAGGGAACAGTTACGAGAAAACATAACTTTTGACTGTCACCTGTCTCCCTAACTTGATTTTCCAGACCAAATTATTTAAACAAATTTATGGGGAGCATCTCTGTGGACAACTCTTACCTTTCCCTTTGTGCTTTTTTTGCTTCTGTTCACTCAGCTTATCCAGTGGTAAATCACTGAGATCCAAACTATATAAATTTCTAGCTAAAACTTTAGTTAGTGTTTCCATAGTCAGTGACCACTCAGTGGCTAACTCTTCCCAATAGGTCAATGAGGATAATACTGAGAGTAAGTCATCCCATAGTTCTCGAGAGATGTACACATTAAGATTTGCTTTAATCCAGGCAACGATAAGAGTCTATAAAGACAAATAAATAACAATGAAATGCATTCAAATTCAGATATTCAATTATAAAAAAAATTACCTAAGAACAAGTAGAATTTTAAATCACATAATATCCATGACCCTTTCTTGGTACATAGCACTTACAAAGGAATTCATGCAATCATGAATATCTACCATACATTTCAACAATTGCCAACACCCAACCTTCTAGCAATTAGGACAAGTTATCAAAACTGGAAAGAAATATCCCTAAAGTTGTAACTATCCTTCATGCTGTATTACATCAATGTTAAATAAATGCTGCTTAAAAAGAGTCTCCACACTATTAAAAATTTGAAATTATTATGTTGAATTATTTACTAATACTTACTGAGCTAAACTGAAATGAAAATCTATATAATTTTAATATTCGAGAAAAAAAAGTTACTGGAGATATACTTAATGAAATGTTTTTGAAAAATTGTATGGAAATTAAAGAATAAAATTGTTTCATTTTGAAGAAACCAGAAGAATTAAAGGCATTTTGTAAAATATCCAATCATACAATAGAAAACTTATTCATTGAAGGGCAGAAATTACTAATCAGCCATTACCCCTGAGATTTTAGGGATTTCTACTGAAGCTATAACCTCCTATTGAAGAAACAAGCAGTAAAGAGTTTTTTTAAAAGCTTCAGAAGTTTTTCAAACGCTAAAATTTTACTAAGGAATTCACATAAATTTATACAGTAAATGCAAGATGAAAATGAGCAGAGTCTACAGTATAGAACAGTAATAACTAGTGACTCTCCTTTCTATCATGAAACATTTACACTACAAAAAAGTTATTCCACATAGCAAGCTAAAATTCTGCCTTCCTATAGTCACAACATTGAGTTCTAACAATTGGGAAATTTTTTTAAAAAGGGCTTAAGAAGTTAAAAGGAGTTTAGATAATGTAACTGGTTTCAAAAGATTTCACAAACTAACATAAAATTTTAGGCAAACAAAAAATATTTTTTAAAAAATGATTTGAATGACTACACTTATGGCCAAGAATTAGATCTGAGTAGCTTTTTATCTTTGATATTAAGAACCATTTATCCCTGTATTTGTATTTAATGTGTCATCTTAAGAACATATTATTTTGGTATTTCCAAAGAATCTGTAATACATTTAAAGTCTATACTCTGTCCTCCGGTTGAAAAACACAATATGTAATTTTTATATGTTCAAACTACCACTGATACTTAAAATACAGAAGTGAATAAAGTCTTACAGAACAGCATGATAAGACTCAATCTTGATTATTAACTACTTTTCCATTACTACAAAGTTTAGTTTTCCTAACAATGCCAGAGACTTGGAAACTCATAAAGCAAACAATCAGGCCATTTCTCATGAAGCTCCCTGGCAGCTTCTTGTAATCATGTAACTATGCTACACAAGAGAAAACGTTAAATACCATCAGCTTGTTTCAACTCTCTTTTCACAGACCTGGTATTTCCTCCACTCTTATAATAGGTTGTGAGTTTATATGTATGGCAAATAGCCTATTTAGAAAAGCAACTTTTAATTTAGTTCTACAAAAGATACTTTAATATGAAATGATCTTTGATTTAAAGCTTTTTTCCCCCAAGTAACAAGTTCAGGGCTCAATGACTCATAAAAATACATATCTATCCATCTATTTATCTATCTATTTATTTATTTTTATTGCCTGAAAAAGTGGTCCTGCAAGTCGACCTGCCAAGGTCATATTTTTTTTCCCCTGGAACTGTAGAAAAGCTTGTGATGGCATCTTCAGTACAGACTCCGTGACTCTGAGCAACACAAGCAGCATCTGTTCCCTTAAAGTAAAAAAATTAATTAATGTTTTCTTCTTGCATATGTTTTTGGTTAATGAATAACTTTAAAATTAATATGTTATAAAATGTATTATCTTTCAATAAGTCAAATATCAAATATCTTTCAAATTTTTAGAATTCTTTAAATATTAAAATTTAAAATTCCATTTTATAAACTATACCAGCCATTTTTAAACCATTTTTCAGTCACAAAACCCTCCCATCAATTAAAAATGTATGCGAAAGCTGATGAATTGAGAGGTAAAAATGTGGAGGCTGCTCCCATCCTCTGACACCCCAAAATCCAAGTATTAACCTTAGGAAGAGGTTATTACTTGAAGAACATTCCTCTAGCTATACAACACATTTCTACCTTGATGCCCATACATCTAATCTTCATCTTTATAATATGGAAAACAAGCACATACCCAGAAGTGTACCAGGTAAAATTTCAAAAACTACAAGATTTTTAAGATTAGTATATCACAGTGATCCTGACAGGTAATCAAGGACCATTACTCTTTTGCCCTCTTTCCACCCTTTTAAGTTTGGCCATTTTAAAACCCTTTATTCTTGTGTACTCCAAGACAAGACAATCCGAATATTATTTCTACCTTGCCTCTTTCTCCTAGACGCTTATTATTAAGTCCATAAAACTACCTTATTTGCACTTGATAATTTGGAAACTGATTAAACCACATGTAAAAAAGGGTATTTCAGTTTGGGTGTACAGCCAAGCTACCAGCCCAAGTCCCTATCACAGCCTCCTCTCTGATTTGTCTGTGGGCCCATTCCAGGCACAGCAACATGTGGGACATGGTACAATCCATGTGAGAAATGTGGCAGAGGTAGTAAGAGATCATAGACCTAGATGTCATCATTTTTCTGGGAAGGGAAGGCAGAATCAAATAGAAAAGTATCACTCAATAAAAAGAATCCTGAATTTATTAACAAATAAATACATGCATTTATTCATAAAATAAAAATCAAAGTTGCCACATTTGTAATCTTAGTCTTCTGGCTTAGCTGTATGAAATATACAACTTTTTGAAATCACCTACACATGCAATAAAGTATAGATTTTTCAAATAAATCTTATCTGATTTGTGGCCAATTCAAAACTCATTGATATATGACCTTTCACTTCGTAATATGATAGTAATGATTTTAATTCATAAAATCTTATACATTCAATGTAAATATGTGAATAATCTCTCATAATGCTATGACTGCAAAGGAACTTATAAAAAATTTTTTTAATTCTAAAATTGTGTTCCATATAGCAGTACAGTCACTTTAACCTGGCTCAACAGCACCGATACAAAGTACATTAAAAAAACAAACAAACAAACAAGGAAGGGGGGACAGAGACTAACAAAAGAATGGTCCAAAGTAGTATGGTTACTGGATGATAATAACCTAGGCTCTGTAGTCTGAAGGACCAGTTCAAATCTCAGCTATGTAAACAAAGATAAATGAACAAATCTCTCTGTGCCTAAGACTCACCACGTAAAATAGAGATAGTATCTACCTGAGAGGTGCTACAAGGATTAAGAAAGAAAATGCACGTACAGTGCTTTAAAACATACCTGGCATATAAAAGTGTTCCAATTAAGTTAATAACAAACTACTTCCTGATGTAACTATATAAATACCGCTAATAAAGACTTTTTTCAAAATAAAACCATTTTTCCACATGCAGCAAAACATGTATTAGGCATAATCTTTCACTAAGTACTTCCACTTTTTAAGAATAAGTCAAAGGAGAAAAGTTATGTGTGTATAATAAGATCACTATCTTCCCACCACCCAAAAATAAAATGAAATAACTACATACCCATCAAAAGGGGACTGGTTAAGAAAATTATGGCACATACAAATGGCATAATACTATGTGACTATACACATGGTTTGGTGAACCAGATGTTCATTAAAGGGCAAACAATGATACCTCCAAGAGTGAGTTTTGGGGCAACTCTAATTTTCTTTTTAAAACTTTTCTTTGTTCTATTGTTACAATGAACATGTATCACTTTTACAGAAACTGAAGAACTGTTCTTTTCCCCAAAAGGTCTATTTTTCCATTCAGTTAAATATGTATAGAGTACAAATAATATATAAAATACTATGCTAAGAAATGTAGGAAATATAAAAACAAAGACAACAGAAACATACTTTTTAGGGCCTTTCAATTCAGAGGTAAACAGACATTTATACAAATAATTTAAGGATTTAGACAATTTTGAAAAGAACTATAACAGAGGTACAAATACAGAATGAAAGGAAGTGGGGGAAAAATTCTAAGGAGGATTTGTGGAGAAAGGAAGGTGGAATCTAAGGATAGCTATTGTGACAACAGAAAAAGACGGCAAGAATGAAATATTCTACAGAAAAGTTCAGAATGTGCGCAGGAAAGAGCAATTTGATAAAGCTGGGAGTTGGATCCCATTCTGCAGGGTGGAGTTTAGGCTTGAGAGAAACACAGAAAAGTAGGCAGGGACTTCACTGTACATGGCCTTAAATGCCAGGTTAAGGAATCAGGCATTCACACACTTAATCATTTACTTCTTTTATTCACACATGCATAAATTCATTTATTCACGCATGTATTCATTCCTGAGAGTGGTGGTAGGGGGCATCATACGTCCACTTTAGAAAAATATTCCAAGAAGGCTGATCAAAGGTATCTGAGATAAAGTGGAGACTACTGTCATCATAATTATTACATAAAGTATTTACTAATAGAAACCTCTACAGTATTGTGACAGGCCCTGTTCACAGACACTATTCCTCTAAAAATTACTATAATTATATATACACAATTAAAAAAAACATAAAGGATAAATATTTTTTACCAAGTCTTTTTGTCCATTGACACTTGTACAACCATGAACCGATAAATATTAAGAATGCGTTTACACATATCTGTGTGCTCATCCAGAAGGTTTTTAATTTCATTTGCAGGTTCAAGAAGAAATATGTTCGATGAGTTTATAATAAACACCTAAGACAAAAGACATCATTAGCTATTCATTATAAACTTAAAATTTCTTATTTAAAGAAAAAATAAATTCAGATGCTGATCACTAGGTGATGTATAATGAACTTAAAAGCACTAAGACTACAGGTTAATTCTGACCCTATTTCTACCACTAGCCTGACATACGAAATTTAAACCCATTAAACCATTTTGTTTTTATGTTTATCTAGACAAATATAAGATCACTACTAGGCACCCAAGGAAAATAAATCAAGTGAAAAACAGCATTTTTTAAAACTGATATCTTTAATATAATAATGCTATTGCTGTCATAAAATGAAACAAACAATAAAAAATACAGTTTAGAATAAAAGATGATATCTAAATTAAGAATTTTCAGAATAAGGTGCTCAATACCATCTTTTACTCTCTTTTCATGTTTATAGACTACGTGTGTTTATCTGCTTTAGTAATAACAAACTGCATGAATAGATCACATATTATAGTACTACTAATGAGGTGCCATCAACATGCATCTTTTATTTTAGAAAAATTAAAAAGAACTATTAAAATCAAATCATTAATTATATTTTGTTATTGAAGACAAAGTAATTATAATGGTGACAGGTGTGTGCAAAGGCTCTTGAGGATACTTTGGAGGTACGGAACATTTCATCTACTGTGAAATGTCTATAGGACATTTACATCTTCTATACCCATAATCCTGATTTAAAACCCTGGATGAACTACATATAAAACATAGTTGTAAAATCATGAGAAAAAAGAATATTAAGCTAACTTTAGAATAGTGAAAAGCGTTAACTCTGTATCTAGCAACACTGACCAAGAAAAGCAAAAGGCACAAAATAAATTATTAGAAATAAAACAAGGACATAACTATGAGCAATCTGGGAGAAAAGCATTCCAGACAAAAGAAAAAGCAAGATTAAAGGACCTGAGGTGAAAGCCTCCCTAGCGTGTTTAAGGAACAGCAAGGAGTACAGAGTGAAGTGAAGAAGTGGGGAAGCAGTTGGGAAATGATGTTGAGAAACAACCAGAGCATGTGGAGCAGAACTTCTCACAGTGCCAGTGGTGAAAGAATATGTTCTTCCCCCCAAACTTTGCAGACCAATCCTATTGTAAAATATAATAAAAATGAATAAGAAAAAGGAAATGAAAACAGACATACAAAAATATAAACAGAAGCCATCAAAATCAAGAGATATTAGATGACTTAGTTTCTAAACTCTTACTCTCAATTTTGTGATATACCTTGTGGGCCAGCACTAGTCTGTGGACCACACCTTGAGGAGCAATGATGTAAAGCCTTACAGACCATTAGAAAGACTTCTGCTTTTATGCTTAGTGATAATGCAAAGCCAACGGAGGATTTTGAGCAGAAAAATGGTATGATCCGACTTACACTTTATAGAATCCCTCTGGCTACTGTGTTGAGAATATGCCAGGGTGATGGGTGGACAAGAGCAGAGAAAAGATACTAATTAGGAGTTTAATGTATTAATCCAGATAAAAGACCATGGAGGCCTGGACACAAAAGGTAGTGTAAATGTTGAATAGTTAAGATTCAGCAAACAATCTGAAGATGGCCAAGATGTGTTATCAAATTAGATGTAGGATATAAAAGAAGGCGGGGGGGGGGCGCCTGGGTGGCACAGTCAGTTGACCATCTGACTTGTGGTTTTGGCTCAGGTCTGATCTCAGGGTCATGAGATAGAGCCCTGTGTTGGGCTCCGCACTCAGCACAGAGTCTACTTGGGTTTCTCTCTCCTTCTCTCTGCCTCTACCCCCTGCTTGCTCACTCTCTAAAATAAATCAATAAATCTTTAAAATTAATTTATTAATAATAGAAGAAAATCAGGAAACAAGGTGGCTTGAACAATTGGAAAATAGGTGCTATAAATGAAACAAGGCAAACTGTAGGAAAAGCATGTTTGTTGAGCAAGAACAGAAGTTTTAGACATGTCAAGTTTGAGATGTCTATTAGATATCCAAGTGAAGATGCTAACTTGGCATTTGAATATTTGAGTTTAAGACTCAGGGATGCCTGGCTGGCTCAGTCAGTTAAGCGTCTGACTTCGGCTCAGGTCATGAACTCAGGGTCCTCCCTGCTGAGCAGGGTGTCTGCTTCTCCCTCTGCCCCTCCCCATTGCTTGTGCCCTGTCTCTCTCTATCTCTCGAATGAATAAAGAAAACCTTAAAAAGAAAAAAAAAGACTAAGAGTTTAGACAAAAGGTCTCAGACTAGAACTAAAATTATAGATGATGCAGTATACAGACAACATTTAAAGCCAGAAGAATGGATTAGATGAACCAGGTAATAAGTAGAAACGAGATCCAAGAACTGATTTTGGGCCCTTCAACAATGAAATGGTCAGGGACATATGAAAAAATCAGTAAAAAATTCTGAGAAGTGGCTGGTGAACTAGGAGAAAAACAGGAGGGATGCTATTCTGAAAGCCAAGTGAAGAAGAGTTTCAATAGGGAAGGAATGGTCTATCCTATAAAATGCTCCTGACAAGTCCGGTAAGATTAGGTTTGAAAAATGTACATTTGGGGTGCCTGGGTGGCTCAGTCAGTTAAGCACCTGACTCTTGATCTCAGCTCAGGTCATGACCTCAGGGTCGTGAGATGAGGCCCTACGTCACACCCCGTGCTGAAAACAGACATTTCACCCAGAGTTGTTCCCTTTCTTAAGTTTCTTTCTAGTTTCTTCCTGCTGACCGTGGAGCCTGCTTAAGATTCTCTCTTTCCGTATGCTCAACTTAATTCACAAAGAAATATACTTTGAATAGGGTTTTCTATTAAATAAAATCAAATACATTGTAAGAATGCCCTAATATTTTTCTAGGAACTTTTCCTTTAGCCATTTTACAATTTGCATATTTAAAACAAAGTCAGGTAATGAGCTTTATGTCTTTTGACAAATTATGTTACCTTAAAAATGAACTAACAACAGTAAACATAATCAAATACCAAAAAAAAAAAAAAAAAAA
>NW_024426230.1:12009298-12056124 GCF_017311325.1 Ursus maritimus
AAAAAAAAAAAAAAAAAGATTCTCTCTTTCCCTCCCTTCTGCCCCTCCTCCCTCCACTTGTGCATGTGTTAGCTCTCTCTTAAAAAAAAAAAAGAAAAACGTACACTTGATTAACAATGTGGAGGTCACATGTGGCCTTGACAAGAACAGTCTGATTTAAAAAATGAATGACTACGATGAACTACAAAACAAGAAAAAGACAACCCAACAGAATATGGAAAAAGATATGAATAGGCAATTCATAAAAAGATGCTCGATTTCAGTACTGATGAAGAAAAAGGAAACACAAACTTAAAAAGATGAAATAACATTTCATAGGGGGTAGCAAAAATTAAAATGTGACTCTATAAGTAAAGGGGGAAGACGTAAGGAAATAAGGACTCACAAACACTACTAAAGGAGATGTAAATTATTATAACCATGTCGGAGGACAATTTGGCAATGACAGTAAAGTAAGGATGATAATGTACAACTCCTCCAACCCAGTAACTCCGCTTCTGGGTATATATCCTAAGGAAATTCTCCCACATGTGCAAAAGAAATACATACATAAGAACAATGTAGCACTATTTGGAATAGTGAGAAATTGCAAACAACTTAAAGAACATCAACAGAAAAATGAGTAAGTAAAATGTGAAATAATCTTAAATTGCAATAACAGAAAGTAGCTAAAATGAATGAACTACCGCTATCTATCAACAACACAATTCAAAAACATAATGGTTAATGCAAGAAGAAAGTACCAGATGATGGTACACCATGACATTATATAAAGTGTTAAGTTGTCTAGAAAAATAATATGTAATTTTTATCAATACATATACATTAGGAAGTGCAAGTTAAGGAAAAAACAAAATTAACATTTTATAATGAAAACTGGCAAATGTGGGTGTTGAGCTTATTAAAAAATTATACTGTACAATGAAATACTGAAACATATATTTGAAATATTTAATGATTATTTTATCGTATTTTTTTAAATAACCAAAATGTGAACCACCTGCAAAACTGCCTGGGTACCAGCTCGTATGTTTTGTTCTGTGGCTTCTTCGGAGGCATTATGAAGAACATCTTGGTAGGTGCCATTTTTTGCCCAAGTAGAATTTCGAACATGATCAGCAATATCAGTACCATTTTCCTAAAGAAAAATATCAAGTTTTCATATTTCATTAAAAATGCTACAACAAGACAGTAAGCTGAAGAAGTAAACTGGAAATTATTGGGTTTTTCTGCTAAGCATCTTCTCAAAATAGAAGATGTTTCATTTGACTAGAAAAGCAATATACGTTCACTGTCAAAAAGGTTCTTCTCATAGACAAAAATATAAAGAAATAATCATCCATAAGGGTCAGACAGAAATTGTATCATTTTAGATATAAAGACATTTTTCTATGTATCTAATGTATGAACTTCCCTTCTGTAACTTAAGAACGGGATATTACTTAAAATTCTGTAAAACATGAATTTTGTTCTAAAGTAAATGCCAGAAATCAAACAACTTAAATAAAACAATAGAAAATAGCTTCTATTTATTTTACTTTAGAGTATTAAAATTCTTACTTCTCCCAGAAAGAAGAATATTAGGTACTTCAAACCACTATGACTGCATCTTTCTGCTTGAGTTTTAGCTGTCAAAAGTCTTGCAGATCAAGGAACTCCCTCAGGTGAAAAGCCACAAAAACAGACATTTCACCCAGAGTTGTTCCCTTTTTTAAGTTTCTTTCTAGTTTCTTCCTGCTTTTGATCACTCACCAATATTTTCAAATAGTTGTTTTTTTTTTAATATTTTTGTCTAGAGCTTATAACTGCAATATGCAGGAGGTTTAGTCTAATACAAACTACTCTGCTCTTACCAAAGTACTGAAATCAGCTCTGTCTCTGTAGCTAATACAATACACAATAGTATGTTGCACTAGAAAACTCATACTCCTATGATCAGGTATCTTCTGAACATTTCTTCCTGAATGACCCAAAAACAGCTTCAACTAAAAATATTTAAAATTTAAGTTTATTAACCATGTCCTCTCCATTCTTACCAACCCCCTCTGGCCACCATAGTAACCACCACCAAACCAGCATTTTTAAAAATCCTATTCATCCGTGAATGGCAACTACCCTGTTGCAAGAGAAACAAACTTGAGACACCTCCCAATTTCTCATTTCTCTTACCCAATTAATCATCAAGGCATATTGATTTTACCACTAAAGAAGCTTATATCTGTCTTCTTCCTTATATTTCCACTGCAATTCCACCATCCTGGTACTTCTCTCTCCCTTTCAAACATTGCTAATATTTCCTAACTAGTCTCCTTGCTTCCAGGCTGGCCTCCAATCTACCTTCCATTCTGGGCTTAATACCATCATCTGAAATACATAAATATCCGTGCCATTCTTGTATTCATAGCCCTTCAAAGGCTTTCCAGTATGTTTCTAGAATGTAATCCCAGTCACTACAATAGCATACAAGTTTCTGAAGAGTCTAGTTCTTGCCTATCTCATCACCTGCTCTTAATTAGAGCCAAATATATATATTTATGTAATAAAATGTAGGGTCTCTCACATCTTTGTAGATGCTATTCACACCATGTGGTTCCTTTCCCATTTGTTACCCTTCATATTACACTACCTCCTCCACAAAGCCTTCCCTAAGTCTAAGCAGAGTTAGGGATCCATCTTTCACACTCTAAGATCATAGCAATATTTTTTTGTAATACTTATTTTGCATGTTTGTCTTCTTGCTAAACTATAAGTTATGTGAAGGTAGAACAGATGTCTTTTCATGTTTTCTATGTATAATACTATGTCATTTGCAGATAGTGACAGTTTTACTTGTTCCTTAATAATTTGGATGCCTTTTTTTTTCTTGTCTGATTGCTGTGGCTAGGACATCCAATACTATGTTGAATAAAAATGGTAAGAGTATAGACATCCTTGTCTTATTCCTGATCTTAGAGGAAATGCTCTCAGTTTTTCACCATTGAGTATGATGTCAGCCATGGGTTTTTCATATATGGTCTTTATTATATTAAAGTATGTTCCTGGGTGGCTCAGTTGGTTAAGCAACTGCTTTCAGCTCAGGTCATGATTCTGGAGTTTCAGGATCAAGTCCTGCATCAGGCTCCCTGCTCCTCTGCCCCTCCTCCCTTCATGCTCTCTCATTCTCTCAAATAAATAAAATCTTCAAAAAAAAAAAAAAAGTATGTTCCCTCTAAACCTACTTTGTTGAGAGTTTTTATCAGATGGATGTGGAATTTTGTCAAGTAGCTTTTTCTGCATCTATTGAAATGATCATATGGTTTTTATCCTACCTTTTGTTAATATGGTGTATCATGCTGATTTGCAAATGTCAAGCCATCCTTGCATCCCCAAAACAAAACTCACTTGAACGTAATGAATGATTCTTTTAATGTATTTCTGAATGCAGTTTGCTAATATTTTGTTGAGGATTTTTGCATCTATGTTCATCAAGGATATTAGTCTATAGTTTTCTTTTTTTGTAGCATCTGTATATGGTTTTGGTATCAGGGTAATGCTAGCCTCATAGAATGTATTTGGAAGGTTTCGTTACTCTTCAATTTTTTTAATAGTTTGAGAAAAACAGGTATCAACTCTTCCTTAAATGCCTGATGGAATTTAACTGTGAACCCATCTAGTCTTGGACTTTTCTTTGTTGGGAGTTTCTTGATTACTAAAATCAATTTCATTACTAATAATTGTTCTGTTCAGATTTCCTATTTCTTCCTGATTCAGTTTTGAAATACCGTAGGTTTCTAAGAATTTATTCTTTTTCTAGGCTGTCCTATTTGCGGGCATATAGTTGTTTGTAGTAGTCTCTTATTGGCCATTGTATTTCTTTTTTATCGGTTGTTACTTCCCCTTCTTCATTTCTGATTTTATTTATTTGTGTCCTCTCTTCTTCTTGATGAGCCTGGCTAAAGTCCTGTCAATTTTGTTTATCTTTTCAAAAAATCAGCTCTTAGTTTTATCAATCTTTTCTATTGTATTTTTGGTCTGTTTCATTTATTTTTCCTCTGATCTTTATTATTTCCTTCCTTCTAATAACTTTGGGCTTTGTTCTTCTTTTTCTAGTTCCTTTAGGTATAAGGTTACATTGTTCATTTGAGACTTTTCTTTTCTTTTTTTTTTTTAATTTTTTTAAAGATTTTATTTACTTATTTGACAGAGAGAGAGAGCCAGCGAGAGAGGGAACACAAGCAGGGGGAGTGGAGAGGAAGAAGCAGGCTCATAGCGGAGGAGCCTGATGTGGGGCTCGATCCCATAACGCCAGGATCACGCCCTGAGCCGAAGGCAGACGCTTAACCGCTGTGCCACCCAGGCGCCCCTAATTTGAGATTTTTCTTGATTATTCAGGTAGGCCTGTATTTATATAAACTTCTCTCTTAGAACTGCTTTTGCTGTGTCCCAAAGATTTAGGAATGTTGTCTTCATTTTTATTTATCTCAAGGTATTTTTTTCCCCTCAAGGTATTTTTTTCATTTCTTCAGTGACCCACTGCTTATTTGGTAGCATGTTGTTTATTCTGTATGTCTTTGTGTTTTTTCCATTTTTTCCCTATAATTTATTTCTAGTTTTATAATATTACGGTTGGAAAAGATGCTTGATATGATTTTGATCTTCTTAAATTTACTGAGACTGATTTTGTGGCCTAACATGTGACCAATCTTGCAGAATGTTCCACATGCACTTATAAACAATGTATATTCTGCTGTTTTTAGATGGAATGTTCTATACATATTTGCTTAAGTCCATCTGATCTAATGTCTCATTCAAAGCTACTATTTATTAATTTTCTGTCTGGACAATCTATCCATTGATACAAGTGGGGAGTTAAAGTTCCCTACTATTATTGTATTACTGCCAGTTTCTCCCTTTATGTCTGTTAATATCTGCTTTATATATTTAGATGCTCCCATACTAGATGCATATATATTTACAAACATTATATGATTTTTCTGGACGGTTCCCTTCATCATTATGTAATGCCCTTCTCTGTCTCTTTTACAGTCTTTGTTTTAACATTTATTGTGCCTGATACAAGTACTGCTACCCCCAGCTTTATTGATCATTTCCATTTGCATAGAGTATCTTTTCTATCCCATCACTTTCAGCCTGTATGTGCCTTGTAGGCAGCATACAGATGGGTCTTTTTTTTTTAATCTATTCGATTACTTTATGACTTTTGATTAACATTTAGTCCATGTACATTAATTATTGATAGGTATGTTCTTACTGCCATTTTGTTCATTGTTCTCTAGCTGTTTTTGTAATTCTTCTCTGTTCCTTTCTTCTTTCTTGCTGTCTTCTCTTGTGATTTGATGACTGTCTTCAGTTTTGTGCTTGGATTCCTTTACTTTCTGTGTACCCATTACAGGTTTTTTGTTTGTGGTTGCCGTAAGGTTCATGTATAACCCCCTATGTATTAGTCATCTATTTTAAGCTCATGGTCACTTAAGTTCAAACACATTCTAATGGTACTACATTTTTACCTCCCCTCGCCACATATTACGTATTTGACACATATTTTATGTGCTTTTATTTTGTGTATCCCTTACCCAGTTATAATAAATATAGTTGATTTTACTTTTTTCTTTTAATCTTCATGCTAGCTCTATAAGTGACTGACCTACTTCCTTTATTATATGTTTGCTTTTACCAGTTGTAGGAGTGCTGACAATACGGACTCCACTGTTGGCCCTCCATCTTGTTCATATTTGCTTGATGACCTCTCTTGGGGTGCATGTTCCAGGCCCTTGGAGATTAATATACATACTTTAGAAATGCCTGCCAAGGCTGGGATGGGGGAAGCTTGCTTTGACCACCCATGGATCTGTCAGAGATGATGCAGTCTTTACCCTTCTGATGCACAGGTGGCACCACAAGATCGAATTAAAAGGTTAGCTGTCAATTAAGCGCATATGAACACTTTGATCACATAATAATGCCCTTCTACATATCTCTTGCTCTATAAAATCTATGGACTAAGGTCTAGACTTTGTGGAGGATGGCTGTAGAGCACCTGGATCATCATCAGCTGTACAGCGCCTGATCACCTCATCAGTAAGCTACCCTGAATAAAACTCTATAAACTGTATAGAGTTGCCTTCTTTGATTTCCAGTCTCAAAGTGTCTTCTCAGCTTGGGGAATACTTTACTTCCCTCCCCTACCTTCCAACACCAGTGAAATGTTTCCTTTCATAACTTTTTTTACTTCTAGTTATGGTTTTTTCTCTTCTGCATAAAGAAGTCACTTTAACATTTTCTATAAGGCTGGTGCAGTGGTGATGAACGCCTCTAACTTTTGTTTATCTGGGAAACTCTATATCTCCAGTTCTGAATTATAACCTTGCCAGGTATTCTTGGTTGTAGGTTTGTTTTTTTTTTTTTTTAAGATTTTATTTATCTATTCGACAGAGACAGAGACAGCCAGAGAGAGACGGAACACAAGCAGGGGGAGTGGGAGAGGAAGAACCAGGCTCATAGCAGAGAAGCCTGATGTGGGGCTTGATCCCATAACGCCAGGATCACGCCCTGAGCCAAAGGCAGATGCTTAACCGCTGTGCCACCCAGGCGCCCCTGGTTGTAGGTTTTTATCCTTTGAGCACATGAAATACATCAAGCCCTTCCCTCCGGCCTGCAAAGTTTCTGCTGAAACCTCAGTTGAGAGTCTTATAGATGTTCCCTTGTGTGTAAGTTGCTTTTCTCTTGCTGCTTTTAAAATTCTCTATAACTTTTGACATTTTAATTATTATGTGTCTTGGTGTGGACATCTTTGGGCTCATCTTATTTGGGGCTATCTATGCTTCCTGAACCTGAATGTCTGTTTCCTTCCCCAGTTTAGGAAAGTTCTCAGCTGTTATTCCCTCAAATAAGTTTTCTGTCCCTGTCTCACTCCCTTCCTCTGGGACCCCTATAATGCAAATATTAATACTTTTGACGTTGCCCCAGAAGTCCCTCACCCTATCTTATATAAAATTCTTTTTCCTTTTGCTGCTCAGCTTGGATGATTTCCACTATTCTGTCTTCCAGATCACTGATCCATTTTTCTGCACCCTCCCCCCGGTTGCTCATTCCCTCTGGGGGATTTTTCATTTTTCATTTGAGTTATCGTATTCTTCAGATCTGATTTTTTAAAAAGTATTTTCTATCTCTTTGTTGGAAGTTCTGAGTTCATCCACTCTACTCCTAAGTTCAGTGAGTATCTTTATGACTATCACTTTTAACTCTTTCTCAGGTAGATTGTGTAATTCCTTTTCATTAGTTATTTTTCTGAGATTTTTTTTCTTGTTCTTTCATTTGGAACATATTCCTGTCTCCTCATTTTATCTGACTCTCTGTGTTTGCTTGCATGTATTAGATAGGTCAGCTACATCTCCTGGTCTCGAAGGTAATAGCCTTATGTGGAAGGTGTCCTGTGGGGTCCAGAAGCACAATTCCCTCCTCCCCCAGTCACCCAAACCAGGTGCTCCAAGGGTGTCCCCTGTGTGTGCAGCATGCACCCTTCAGTTTTTCAATGGGCTCTGACTGCTTGGCATTCTGGTAGGCAGGGATGCCCCCCAGGCCAACTGGTTGCAATGCCCAGCCAGGACTACTATGGGTCCCCTGGTGGGAGGAGGTGGACCCTGGTGCAGCTGGCTTAAAGGCCCAGTCACAGTGTTGTAGGTGTACTGGTGGATAGGACCAGACCCCCTGGGCAGAAGTCACTTCGGAGGGACACCAGTCCCAGCCAAGGCTGCCCAGTGGGTAGGTACGGCAGAATGCGAGCAGTTTAAGAGAAGGTCTGCCAGAGGGGAAGGTTGATTCTGCAGGAAAATGCCAGGGCGGGATGACTGGTGCTAGCAAGGTAGGCAGAGAGTGTCAGAACTGGAACCCATAAACATTAAGCTAGCAAGACTAAATGAGGGCAAGAAAGAGTTTCCATTTCCAAAGAAAAGTTCCTACAGATCCCTGCCCCTCCAGCATACGCCCTAAAATCAGTCAATAAACATCCTCATGTACGTCTCGGGTGCTCTGCAAACTGCTGCCTCTGTGCTGGATCTCAGAGTGTGAGAGACTGTGGGTGGGACCTTTACGAGCATTGTCTCAGTTTCCTATAGCCCCCTAGCTGTCCCAGAGTTAAGTCCCAATGATTTTCAAAGCTCCTAAAGTTAAGCTCTGCGATTTGCAAAGCCAGATGTTGTGGGGGTCTCATTTTCCTGTGCAGATCTCCAGGGTAAGGGTGTACGACATGGTGCTTAAATCCCTTGCTCCTCGGGGAGGATCTCCGGACCTGTGCTATCAAACCACTTGTGGGTCACCAGACTGGGAGTTTAGTTCCCAACCTGACCACACTTCTGCCACACTTCACCCTTCTCAGGGTGGTTTCTTCTCTTCTCTTCTTTCTCTTCTTTCTTTTCTTTCTCTTCTTTCTCTTTTCTTTCTTTCTCTCTCTTTCTTTAAGTAAGCCCTATGCCCAACGTGGGACTTGAATTCACAACCCCAAGATTAAGAGTCCCTCTACCAACTGAGCCAGCCAGGCACCCTGTGGCTTCTTCTTTTTATCTTTAGCTGTGCAAGAGCTGATCTCCTAGTTTTCAGGTCTTTCTCAGTGAGAGTTCCTTTTTATGTAGCTGCAGTCTTGGTGTGTCCGTGGGAAGTGGTGAGCTCAGGATCTGCCTATACTCTGCCATTCTCCTATCAGGCTCAAATATGACACCTTTTAAAATGGCATCTAATTTTGATCTACACAATGAATTAAAGAATCAATATACAATCTCAATATTAATTTCTTAAAGTTGTGACATCAAAGAGCTTTAGGACAGGGTACTGTGATAACTGTTACATTATCTAAGTTGCAAAATATACTAAAAGCTATCTTTAACCTTCTATTTATTGAGTATATGAATGTCAACATGTTACACTTTTTTGGAAATCTATCTATTAAACTTATACTAAAATATGTTAAGTGTTATCAGTTTACCTCTTCTCTCTTTTCTCCTTCTTCCATTGAAATAACATGGTCTGTGACATTGTCAATACAAGGTAAGTCTGAAGAAGAGATCACAATTTCTTCAGGCTCTTGCATAAACAAAGGTTTTTCTTCTTGCTGGATCCATTCTTGATACACTTTTACCACTTTTCTCATTGCTGCTGCTTCACAAATTGGTAATAAAAATGCCTAGCGAAAAAAAAAAAAAAGAAAACACACATAATGATACATTTTACTTTGCCACGAACCACTAATACATACATTTTTATCTTGTTATAAAGTATGATTTTTAAAGAGTAAATGATTTTTAAAGAGTTAAAGTCAACAAATCCATTGTCAGAAAAAGCCTTTTGTTTCCAAATAATTTGTAAATATGTTGACATAGAAATACTTTCAGTAGGGATGCATGGCTGGCTCAGTCAGTACAGTATGCAACCCTTGATCTTGGAGTCATAAGTTTGAGCCCCACATTGGGTACAGAGATTACTTAAAAATAAATATCTTAAAAAAAAAGAAAAAGGAAGAAATGCTTTTGGTAGATAGACATGGATTTCAAGTGCAAGAGCAAAGATTTGTTTCACTTGTACTATCTATCTCAGAATGAAAATATTCCTTGTTTCATGAAGTAACTATGCTCCTACAAAGCTCAATGTAAATATCACTTTTCATAATAAATCATATTTTTGTAACTTTTTTTTTAGTTTACTACTAAAATAAATTTTGATATGAGCTTAACTAAAAATTAAATGATTCCAAGAAGTAATACAAATTACATGAAAAAGGCAACTATAAGCACATAAGAAAAAACATTGCAGCTTTATTTTATTTTACATATAATGTTAAATAAATAAGGCAAAATACTTAAATAATTAAAAGGAATACGTTACAATTATTCTTTCCTTTACGTACTTTCTGGGTTCCCTTAACTATTTTAAAAAAGTAAATATTCTCTTCATCACAAAAATACTAGATTTTCACAAAAAAACCTTTTTTATACAGTTTAGACAGGCAAAAGTAAAACAATAAAAGTACTCCATCCCACAACCCAAATTCCTTTCATCATGCATGTTTGTGTTCATGTGTTAACATTTTCACCGGACTTTCTCTTTACCAAAAAGAAAAAAAAAAAAAAGGAATTAAATCGCTTTTAATTTTTCCTTTTACAACCACTACTTATTAATTTCAACGCTAAAAGTCACAAGACCTTTACCTAAAAACCTGGCACTTCCTCCTATACAGCTCTCACTAGGTGTATTTAATGATAATCATGGGCTCAAATGACTTTATTTTTATCTGAATGAAACTAGCCAAGAAAATCAGCTTTCCAAGATAATGATGAAAAGTTAATGTGTAATATCAACAGGATATTTAATAATAAATAAATAAAAGGATTACCAAACTATATTATTAATACCCTAGCAATCTACATTACTTGCTACTTTCTTTCACCTAACAAAACCATTCCAAAATTCTCACTCTCATATTCTAGCAGCCTAATGGTCAATGGCATGATTTGGATCATCACTGTCTGCTCTAAGAATATTTATTTTATAATTATAGCAACAACTCAGCCTTCCTTAAAAAGGTTCAAGGGATAAGAAAAAAAATCTCAATCTCAAAGAAATTCTATTCTCAGACACTGAAAAATGAGCTTTTTAAAATTGGCATGGAAACCCTCTGCAGTTTCTGCTCAATTTTACTGTGAACCTAAAACTGATCTAAAACATAAAGTTTAATCATTTAAAAAACAGTAGTAATCTCCAGAGCTAAGATATTTATTTAAGCATAAATTGTCACACTATATTCCAAGTGGGTTGATAAATACACTAAAGCCCAGAGTGTATATAACCTTTGTCCTTATAAGCCCCAAAGTCTGATTTTGCCAACACACTAAATATGGATCTTAAGGAAAGACTGGTATTAGCCATGGCTAAAAAAACTGATACATAAAAACCAGAGTGCCAATTTATACATTTACGATGAGAAGTAACTGTCACAGAAACCAGAACATTCAAATCCATATATCAGCACCTTATCCCTATGAAGAAGCACCACTCAGACATCAATATTAACTGAAAATAAGGCAAGTTATCATTCAAAAAATATTTCTGAACCTATGTACTCAGCAAATTTTCTATCTGTAGATAGATCTACATGAGGTCATCTCCAGTTCTGATTCTATGACCATGAAACTCGTACACAACCAAAAACTACATGGAGAACAAATCAAAACAAGAGCAGATAGAAAAATCCAATATTTAATAGTATTAGCTTAAGATAATCATTGATCTAGTTTTCTAACAACTGGCTTCGCCAATAGGATGTGATTTACTGGTAGCTACGACTCTCTTCTTCAGTGAAAAACAGTAACAAAACATGGTGGTTTCCGATATTTTTAATATTCTTTTATAATTAACCAACCCAGACTATGATGGACACATTCTTTAAGATTTAATCAAGTACAGTGAGCATTTAGCAGACCTGGGAATTTTCTGTCTTCTTAAAGCAATGGTTTGTATTTTGGTCCTACTCTACCACATGTTAACAAGAATAACACGTATTCTAAAATAAGAGTTACACTGCTTTGCAATTTTGCAAACATCTTTAACATTTAGTTTAATAAAAGACGGTTGGATTCTTTTATTTGCTTGCTTCCTCATTCAATCTAATACAATATCACATATCAGGCATCTCTGGAAAACTTCACCATATACTTGTAAGAAAATGACAATGGATAAATAAAATCTTAGTACTGTCATGAAAACAGTTTTGACCTCATGTACCTGTAAAGGTCCTGGAGGCTTCCCAGAAGCCTAAGACCACAGTTTGTGATCCACTGCCTTAATGTGACTCTGGGAAAAAAATTATATATATAATGTCTGTATATAAAATTGTGTGTGTGGGGGGGAGATACAGACGTAGATATAGATATAATCTGTGCTGTTCTTAAAGGTTAAACTATTGATGTTTATATTTACCTCATATCAAAATACTTATGGGCTCCTCACTGTAGTCTCCAAGTAATGACAACATAAAGCACACTGGGGTTACTTATAAAAGAGGGGCTTAATGCCTAGAGTGCATCTATAGCTATTCTGCTGGATACGGAGAATAATTTTATCATTTCAAATGATTTGGGAATTGATGCTTTACAGTTATATCTTTATTTTAAAGACACATAACAATATAAATGCCTTCATCTGAGATAGAATCATTATACTGGCCCTAAAATAATATCATCAACTATGTTAACAAATTATTTCGAGACTTAGCTCCTAGAAATAAATGTTAGCCCTCAGGTAGCAATGATAAAGTACTGGTACCCAACAGTTACAGAACAACTTCTTTTTTTTTGAGAGCACATGTGCGTGTGAAAGCTGGGGGAGGGGCGGTGGGAGAGGGAGAGAGAGAATCCCAAGCAAGCTCCACACCCAGCACACAGCCGGACACAGGGCTCAATCTCAAGACCCTGAGATCACAATCTGAGCTGAAATCAAGAGTCGGATGCTCACCTGACTGAGCCACCCAGGTGCCCCAACAGTTACAGAACTTCTTGATTCATTCACTATTTACTAGGTGCCTACTCTATGCCAGGCACTAAGGATACAATAATAAATGAACAAGAGAAGCATTCCTGGAGGGTAGCAGGAAAGATCAGAATTTTAAAAATAATTTTTTAAATAAATATAAAATTCAGAAGAGGTACTATGAAGAAGAGGACAATTTTCAAAAACATCATAAAGTACTTACTACGTGTGTGTGTGTGTGTGCGCGCGCGCGCGCGCACACGCGCATATGCATGCAGGTGCATCTGTCATTGGGTGGGTGAAGGTGGTCATGGAAGACTTCTCTAGTGTAATCATATTTAAGTTGTGATCTAAAGGATGAGTAGCAGGTTAAAAAAACATTAAAAAAAAGCATAAAACATCTAAAAAAATACAATATACCTATTTAAATTAATGGCTCAGCTTGTAAGGATATTCTGAGTCTAGAACAAAATTGAGTATTAATCCAGAGAGGCAAGTGAGCAATGAAGCTGCTGGGTGCTGCCTTGGACAGCCTACAGAGTATTGGCTTAAATAGCCACCTGTACAGAGGGGAGAGACAGATCAGAGTCCTACAAGTAAAACTGACACCAATGAAGGCTACATACTCAATACAAAGGCAAGCTAGGAGGGGAAGGCAAAAAACTCAACTCCAGAGGAGAGCCCATGATGAAACTTGTCTATTGACTTGGGGTAGGGGAATACAAGGGAAGAATAGCCTTTCCTGCAAATTCATAGTCTTAGGCTAGTCATCACATAACTTTGAGTACTGCAAAGCAGGAAGAATCATAAGCTGAAAAATCTAATTTAGAGTAAACCTGGCTGAGGTCCTGGCTGGTTCATATGGTAGAGCATGCAACTCTTGATCTTGGGGTCATGAATTCAAGCCCCACATTGGGCATAACAGACCTTACTTAAAATTTTTATAAATAAATAAATAACATAAACCAAGGGTGACAGGACTACCGAATACCTGGAGAAGCAAGAGCAATTCCTCTCTGGAGGAACACAACTTTCAACCCAGGTTTCCAAGTAATTCCCACAAAATTTCAAAGAAATCTAAGTCCGTAATACAAAAACCCAAAACAAACAAACAAGGGTGAATAAACAGAAACAACAAAAGACCAAAACTTAAGTAAGTGGAATTAGAAATATATTTTTAATATGTTTTAATTAAGAAAATGAAAATGAATATGAATAATGAATGAACCACCGCAAAAAGTGGAAAAACCACCAAACTCAAATTTTAAAAATTAAAATATAAGGAGCAGGGTTAAAAACTCATACTCTTGGAAGCAATTCCCTTATTGAGTTTTTAATCCTGCTCCTTATATTTCGCTGTAGTTTGTGATTTCGGAAATTTAGAATTTTGATTCTGAGTTTTTGTATCTTATGACTTTTTTTGCTGATCTGGTTGGTTAAAAGTTGATTCCTTCAGAGAGGGGCTGCATTTGCTTCTCCTAAATGCAAAGAGACACTACCAACCTCTCATTAAACTGAATTCTTGATTTGAGGTTCAAGCCAGCCACATGATATGAACACAGAGTGTAAACCTGTGTTACACTAGCTTTTAGTTCTCGTGTGTCTGAGGAGATTTTTGTTGTTATTGTTCTTTCTTCTGCATTTAAGTATGGGCATTTTACCTCACTAACTTTTAATGGGTTGAGTTTATTTAATTTAGCATTGCACGGACAATATGTACTCTTTTGAAAATACAACTTTTGTTTAGAGTTTTACTGTTGTTCCCCCTGTCTTGCCACAGTAGGTCCATGGAAACCAAAGTAATTGGTGCCAAATGAAAGTCAGCTTTATTGTTCCCACTAAAACCTGAGTTTGGATTTCATATTGGTTTTTATTTTTGAATATTTTTTCCTGCTTTTTGGCTCATCAGTGCATTTAAGAAGATTGATTAAATATATTTTTTAATCTGCCATTTTGTCTTTTCAATCAAAAGGTTGGTTGGCTTGGAAAGTGAAGTATATATGTTAACATTTATATAGTCACTAAAAAAAGGAATAAAGTGTAACTTTCAAACCAAGTGACAGGAAAAGGATACAAAATGAGAAAACATCAATTAAAAAGAAAGGGGGAAAAAAAGACAATAATGAAGCCAAAGAAATACAGACATGATAAGAAAAAAAAAGACAGTATCAATAAATCCAAACATATCAGTAATTATAAATATAAATATTCCAGTTAAAAGACAAAGATTTTTCTTTTTATTCACAAGGAAGTTTAATAAAAGGTCGGCTCACCTCCCCACTCTACCTGACTGCCCTGCTCCGTCTTTTTTGCCAGTTCCCCTTTCTCTGCCTGCCCCTTGCTTGCGCTCACAGGTCTTTGTCCTTGGCCTTCTTCTCTTCATGTCCTTCCTGTTTTCCCAGGCTGACCTCATTCACTCATATGGCTTCATGTACAACAGGTTTGCTAGTGAATTCCAAATCTGGATTAGCAATCCCAACTTCCCTCTCCCACAACTTTACATCCTTCTCCCCACCGGATACCTTCACTTGGATATGCTCCAGGTGTCAGCTGGTTTAAAAGTGATCTCATTACTTTTCCCCAAAACTTTGCCCCAAACCTGTTTCTTCTCTAGGATGCTCTTTCTTTAGTAAAGGTTCGCACCTCGTTACCCAAGACAAAAATCTCAAAGTCAGCCTAGGTCCTCCAACCCCTTACATTCAGATATTCTTCAACATTTTATAAAGACAAAGATTTTTAAAAATCAAACCATATTTACAAGAGACATGCAAAACCTAATGATATAAAAGGGTTAAAAATTAAAAATTAAAAGATTATTTGAAAAATACATGAGGCGAATACTCTTTTTTTTTAATGTGGGGCTTGATCTCACAAGATCAAAAGTCCCACGCTCTATCCACTGAACCAGCCAGGCACCCCAGATGCTAGTTCTTAATAAAAAGAAAGTGGTGTAAATCTACTAATAGTAAAATAAAAGAGACCTTAAGCAAAAATAATTTCCACAGATGAGAAGGGCCATAAATAAAATGTTTAATTCACATTGAGATATAAAATTTTAAACTTTGGGGCGCCTGGGTGGCTCAGTCGTTAAGCATCTGCCTTCGGCTCAGGGCATGGTCCCGGCGTTCTGGGATCGAGCCCCACATCAGGGTCCTCTGCTGGGAGCCTGACTCTTCCTCTCCCACTCCCCCTGCTTGTGTTCCCTCTCTCGCTGGCTCTCTCTCTCTCTGTCAAATAAATAAATAAAATCTTTTGAAAAATATTTTAAAAAATAAAATTTTAAACTTGTATGTACTTAATTATTAATTACATAGCTTCAAAATATCCAAAGAAAAATTTATGGAGATACAAAGAAAAAAAACTGACAAATCACTGTCAGAGTATAAGATTTTAACACACCCCTCTCAATAACTGTGAGGTCAAGCTGACCAAAAACCTTAAGTAAGGATATAGAAAAGTTCAGGCTTTAATGATCATTGAACCCAACAGAGAAGCATATATTCTTTTCATACAGAACATTTATGAAAACTGACTATAAACTGAACTATAAGTTTCAATACATTTTAAACAATTAGCATCATACAAGCTATATTCTCTATCCAAAAGAATCACATCAGAAATTTGTAAGAAAAAGGAAAATCAAGGAACTCTGTTAGGAAGATACAAACTGCTAAATAACTCATGGGTCAAAGAAGGTATTCACATGAAAATCAGAAAATACTTACAAGTGAATAACAACAAAAATGTTATATATCAAAATTTATAGAATGTAGCTAAAATAGTACTGAGTGGTAAATAGCCTCAAAAAAGTTTATATGAGAAAAATGTGAGACTAAAATTAATTAGCTAGTAAAAAAGAATCAAGAAAAGTAAAAAGGAGGAAATAACAAGGAGAGAAAAAAAAACAAACCAAAAGAGAAAAACAAGCATAAAACAGAGAAGACTAACAGCCAAAAGCTCATTCTTGAAAAGACTAATAAAACTGACAAATCTCTAGCAAGAATCATCAAGAAAAAAGAACAAGGGACAAATAAAAACAGAAATAAAAAGGGGAACAAGAATATAAATGTTTCAGAGATTTTAAGAGAATGTAATGAACTTCTTGTCAAATTTGAAAACAAATGCAGTGAACAAATTCCTAGAAAAATAAACTTACGCAAAGGGACTCAAAAACCCAATAGTTCTAAAAGTCTGCTTTAAATTCTCCCACAAGTAAAGCACTCCAACATGATCAGCCAAATACCTTTCCTTTCCCATTTGTCAAATATTCTATCAACACAAACCTTAAACTTGGCAACTAGAATCACTGCCAAAGCTGGAAAAAACGTTATGGCAAATTTGTTTTTTATTGTGATATTTACTTTATTGGGGTTGTATGAAACTGAGTCCATTTGTATATAACTATATACATTGTGTACTCATTAACACAAAAATATAGAACGCTTCATGAATTTGCTGGTGGTCCCTGTGTAGGGACCATGCTATTTTCTTCGTCTCATTCCAATTTTTAGTATATGTGCTGCTGAAACAAGCACAAGGCAAGTTTGCTTCTTTAACTTAGGTCAACAAAACTAACGCTGCTTCATGCTTCGTTTTACATATCAATAAACATGTGTACAAGGTGAAGATTTACTTTGTCTAGACAGCTTCCTGGCATGTGGAGGCATGTGGTATAGAATAAACAGCACTGACATAGGAACCAGGGTCTGGGAGTTTTAGTCCCAGATCTACCACTTGCTGTGAGACTTGAAGCATCCCCTTCAGCTACAAAACTCAGTGATGTTTACCTGCAAAAGTTAAGTACCTTTGCTATCAAGAGCAAATGACTAGTTTTCATAAGGCTTATTTGCCACAAAATTTCTATGTAATTGAGAATGTGTACTTACGAATTTCTAGCTATCTTTATGTGAAACAGTTTTTATTCTGTTTCTTTCTCTCCCTTTCTTTTAGTCCCCAAATATCTGCCTTAAGCAAATTTAACTTCAGAATGCCTTAGAGGACAAAACTGAGCCTCTGAAAGGAGGATAAAGGCAATGAAAACATTGCTTCTTCTATTCACAAACCACTTTTTGATTGTAGAGAATGAAAGATAAAATAATTTTGCTATAATTTACTAATTAAATGGTAGGAAGAAAAGTTTCAAACCATAAAACTAAGAAAATTGTTCTAATAACAGGAGTATGGGGGGGCGCCTGGGTGGCACAGCGGTTAAGCGTCTGCCTTCGGCTCAGGGCGTGATCCCAGCGTTCTGGGATCGAGTCCCACATCAGGCTCCTCCGCTATGAGCCTGCTTCTTCCTCTCCCACTCCCCCTGCCTGTGTTCCCTCTCTCGCTGGCTGTCTCTATCTCTGTCGAATAAATAAATAAAAATCTTTAAAAAAAAAAAATAAATAACAGGAGTATGGGGGGAGGTGGATAGTTATAAACTAAAATCATGAAAAACTAAAAAACGTAAATAGAAAATATTAGAGGACTAGAAACAATAAATTTTAAAAATTAAATATAAACTTTAAAAAATGTTTATTAAAAATTTTAAATAGCTGAAAGCCAGTATATTCAACATTAAAAACCAAAGTCTATGTTACAAATTACAATTACTGAGAGGCACTTTACCTGACGAAATATCTCCGTGACAAAGTTTACGTTACTTCTTTTAGAAGAGAAAACTCTGCGAACTATTTCAATGTCTGTGAGATGTTCCTCATCAATACTGCAGAGACTGGAAGAGCTAGGTTCTCGCTCCGTGAGAGTGCTTGTATTGGAATGCGACTGTTCTGGCTCTGTAGTTCTATCTGCTTTATCAGCATTATCATTTTTATTTTCTTCTCTGGATACCAAACTAGCAGCTGCTCTCTAAAATAAAAACAAAAGGAGGGAGAATGTCATAATCATTCAACTTGGTATTTTGCTTTCTAATAGCATTCCACACACCATTGTTTAAAATCGGGCATAGATTTCATTTAGAATTCATTCTAAATTAAGTAGCAATGCAAATAACATCTAAGTAATATAGTTATACTCACTCATCATCTATCCACCTATAATTTGATTTTAGAATGTTTGCAGTACAAACAAGTTACAAAAAAAAAAAAAAAAAAAAAAAAACCACCAAAGGAATGGAAGAAAAGGTATGACAGAAGTAGAAAGGAAGCCGAAAGAAAATATAAGAAAACTCAAGAATGGGGCACCTGGCTGGCTCAGTCAGTACGGAGTGTGACTCTTGCTCTTGGGGTTTAAGTTTGAGCCCCATGGTGAGTGTAGACATTACTTAAAAATAAAATCTTAGGGGCGCCTGGGTGGCACAGCAGCCAAAGGAATGGAAGAAAAGGTATGACAGAAGTAGAAAGGAAGCCGAAAGAAAATATAAGAAAACTCAAGAATGGGGCACCTGGCTGGCTCAGTCAGTACGGAGTGTGACTCTTGCTCTTGGGGTTTAAGTTTGAGCCCCATGGTGAGTGTAGACATTACTTAAAAATAAAATCTTAGGGGCGCCTGGGTGGCACAGCAGTTAAGCGTCTGCCTTTGGCTCAGGGCGTGATCCCGGCGTTATGGGATCGAGCCCCACATCAGGCTCCTCCGCTATGAGCCTGCTTCTTCCTCTCCCACTCCCCCTGCTTGTGTTCCCTCTCTCGCTGGCTGTCTCTATCCTGTCGAATAAATAAATAAATAATCTTTTTAAAAAAAATCTTAAAAAGCAAGCAAGCAAGCTCAAGAGAACTCTCTATATTCTCATAACTTTAAAGAATTTTCACCATGACTGAAGATGCAGACTAAACCTAGGGATAAAGTAAGTCTTAAGGTTGGTGATGAGGAAATTACTACCATGGTGTGATAGTAGTAGCACTATTCCATGATATGGCAAATTACTCAATTTTTGGTCTCAGTTTTGTCATCTATAAAACAAAACGGTTTAAGTAAATGATCTCAAATATGTCTTCCCAAACAGTAACTTTGTGATTTCAGTGCATTAAGTTCTGGGATCATGAAAAATAGTTCCGCTTGAGAGTTTCTACACTTAATAATCATTTGTAGAGAACTCAGAACAAAGTTTAAGGGAAAACATACGCATAGTTGGCTACAAATAAATAAAAGGTTAAGGGGAATATAAAAGTTAAATTTCCTGAACACTAATCAACTAAACATACACTTTATATCCCCACTTAATTTGTAAAAAGATCTAAGGGGTCATAACAAAAACACACACAGTTTAAGATTTTTAAAACTAAAGAAAGTCTGGGAAAAGGAAAATAAAAATTGTAAAAAAAAATGCTGTAATAGAGATAAGTTCAGAAAAAATATACATTGAGAAAAAAAGTGATAAAAAAGTGTGAAAAAGAAGGAAACTGTTTAATAAAAAATACCAGAAGTTTAAATATTAGTCCCTTGATTGTATAGTTGTATAATTTTATCACATTTCTACACTCAGTGCCCTTGCTGAAAAAGGGAAAATGAGATACGGACAAGACTTTTTTTCTTTTTTAAGATTTTATTTTTAAGTAAACTCTACACCCAGCATGGGGCTTGAACCCACAACCCCAAGATCAAGAGTTGCATGCCCCACCAACTAATAAGCCAGCCAGGTACCCTGGGAGACAAGATTTTAAATCAGCATTCTGGGGGTGCCTGGGTGGCTCAGTCGGTTAAGCGTCTGCCTTCAGCTCAGGTCATGATCTCAGGGTCCTGAGATCGAGCCCCGCATCCAACTCCCTGCTCATCAGCAGAGAGACTGCTTCTCTCTCTCCCTCTGCATGCCGCTCTACTTGTGCTCCCTCTCTCTAATAAATAAATAAAATCTTTAAATTAAAAATAAATAAATCAGCATCCTGTGAATGCTTAGAAATCGAAAAAGAACTATGAAAGTTCTACAACCATTTGATTACAAATCATTTCCAACTGCAAGAATTTATGTGTACAATTCAGAATATTTTTGGTACAGCACAATTAACATAAAATACAGTAATAAATTATAAGCTGAGGCTCATGACTAGAATTATCTTCTATTTCTTCCAAATTTTTTTTATTAAGAAGAGTACTGATTCTATAATAATTGTTAAAATTTGGATTTATACAAAGAAAATATTACCATCATTTGTTTTAAGTTTGCTCTACATCTAAGGCAATTAAAATCTGTAGACACATCTCTTAAGCCATTTTTAAGTTTGCCCTTTGTGGTGTATTACCTGAATATTCTTTGGCAAGACTTCACCTTCCATCCCAGGAATATGAGGTCCCGTATGTGGCTTTGGCTCAAGCCAGAAAGAAACCAGCCAACGAATGACAATAACACGAGCCTTAATGAAAGGTTCTTTTGTACAATAGATTGCTTCATTGGTTTCAGCATCCTTCTTTATCATAACATAATGTGGCTTTGGTCTCACCTGTGGAATATCTATGGAAAAATAAAAGGAAAACAAAAACCAAAATAAGAAAATAATTATGCTGAGATAAATCTACATTTTTAAACATTTGAGAAAACACTTGTGATGATACCGTTTTAAAAGATTTAAAATGACATTTTAAAATAATTTGCTAGATATTAGCATGCAGTCTAGAAGACTGAACCATATTTTGCTGATATTTGGAAATATGTCTTTTTGCAAGATATCATTAAAAGGCTCAGTGAATCCTAAGTACAGAGAAGCTTCCAGAGCCATTTAAAATTAATGAGAATTCACTTCAATTAACCTAAGACTGAGAAATGAATTTTGAATACAAAGTATGAGAACTTTTCCTTGATTTTTATAGCAAAAATATTTTTAAAGCAAATATTGTTCTCAATGGCAAAGATCTGCTACTTTAAATTAAGTCCTTTCTAACAAGCCTTAATGGTTATGCCTAAGCCTGTCAGCTGCCTAAACTTGGCGAAGCTTAAAATAGGAATATCTTTCTGCAAAAAAAAAAAAAAAAAACATTTCTACATACAGACTACCAGTGGCTTCTAGATATGGAAGAGGTCTGCTTCTAAACCAAGATTTGTCTGAAAGGCTCTAGTTTTAAGGCTCAGCCATTTTGGCACAGCTACTAAATACTGGACAAGACATTATCAAAATATGTGATAACATTATTATTTGTACAGAACTTGAATAAGACATACTAAATTGAACCCTTGGGGGACCTTAAAAAGAAAATTTATAATATAGTTTAAGGATCATACCAAATAGCAGAAGTTTAATTCATAATATCAAATATTTCTGGTGGGTTAACTTTCTTATTGGTGAGATCCAGAGAAGACATTAAAAAAAAAAAATCTCCTCATTCTCAGTGAAACTTTCCTATTAATAAAATTCCACTTTCTCTATGAATCAAGGTATAAGTATCTCTAAACAATCAATACATATATTAAATTTTATCAGTTTTCTGCAGGTAACAAATGCGAACTTTACACTGAGGTATATTTTATTCTTACATGTGATCTTTTAGAAAATTCCAGATTACCTACCAAGTACAGGATGATATAAACTATTCTCCTTGCAGATGTTTGGGAAAATATAAGGCAAGTAATATTTCTTAAAATGTGAAAACAAAAATGAAAATCCCCTTTCTTGGTTTTCTTTGTTCTTCCATTCTAAACTTTTTACCTAAAAATAAAAAATAAAATCAGAATCACTCCATGAGACAGAAACAATTATTAGCTCTCATAAACAAGGTTGTAAAAGGTTACTTAAGGGATACACTAATCTGTTATACTCTAAAGAGACACAGCTAAATATACATAAAGGACAAATGTAAATGCATTCTATATGCTATATTTCAAAAATCTTAGAAGTTAAAGTGTGCCCTGAAAATTTTTAAAGTTGACCCAGACTTGGCTCTACTAATGACAAAGATACTAATGTTCTTTCCCCCTTTGCCCTGTCCTGAATAATTCAGCCTTACAAGTCATACAAAATAGGCATATGTGAGTGGGAGTGGGGGAAGAGTGAAAGCAGTGGCAGTCAAGTGCAGGTAATTAGCGCCTGACCACAAAATGCAGGGCATCCATGAAGGAGATGTAGCAGAGGCGGGAGCCCAGTGGAGACTTAGTGCCCAAGAGGGGTGAGGACAGTGCCCATGAAGTGAGGGGGTGGGGGATAAGAGGGAAAGGGTAAATAAAGGGTGTGAGAATTCCAGCAAGGTGAGGAAGATATCGAAGTAGGGGGATGGTAGAAGAAAGGGTAAATAAAGGGTGTGAGAATTCCAGCAAGGTGAGGAAGATATCAAAGTAGGGGGATGGTAGAGGCCCAGAGTAGGCTTCAATGAGATACTACTATACATTATTCACTACTTTTTAAAAATTTTTATTTATTTATTTGAGAGAGAGAGAGAGAGAGTGTGTGTGTGTGTGTGTGTGTGTGTGTGTATGAGCAGGGTGGAGAGGGAGAAGCAGGTTCCCTGCACGCGGGGAGCCCAACATGGGGCTCAATCCCAGAACCCTGAGATCATGAACTGAGCCAATGGCAAACGCTTAACAAACGGAGCCATGCAGGCGCCCCTACCTTATTCACTTTAGAATAACTAAAATTACACACTGACCATACCAACTGTTGGTGAGGATGTAAAGCAACTTTTGAGCTTCATAGATTGCTGGTGGAATGTAAAAAGGTACAACCATTTGGAAAACAGCTTGGCAGTGCCTAAACAAGTCAATATGTACCTATTCTACAACCCAGCTTTTCCATTACTAGGTATTTACCCATGAGAAAAAACTTTATGTCCACATAAGGACTAGTTTATCAATATTTGCAGCTGTTTTATTTTAACAACCAAAAACCAGAAACAACTCATATCATCATCAAGAGGGGACTGAATAACAAAGCATGTTATATCCATACAATGAAAAGCTAGTCAGCAATAAAAAGAACCAAACTATTGATGCACAACAATATGGATGATTTTCAAAAAAATTATGATAGAGAAAAGAAGCCAGACCAAAAAAAAGTATGTACCATATGATTCCATTTATATGAAAATATGGAAAATGCAAACTGTAGTGACATAAATCAGATCAATAGTTGCCTGGGAATGAGGTAGTGGTTAGGAGTGGAAAAGGATGTATTATAAAGGCATGTGAGAACTTTTAGGGGCGATATGATTATTATCTTGATTATGGTGAGGGTTGTATGGCTGTATACATGTAATAAGTTTCATTAAATTGTATATTTCAAATATAGCAGTTTACTATATGTCGATTATATCTCAATAAACCAGCAAAACAATTTTAAAAACCTATGAGGTATAAAAGTTGTTTTTTTAAAAAAGAAAAACTGGTAATAATAATGACAGTAACAACTACCACCCACAGAACACTTGGTGTCATGCACCTTTCTCTTCTAGTACTTTGTATTAGTTATTTAACCCTCAAACAAAACAGGCTAGATATTATTTTTATGTCTACTTTAAGCCAGAGAGGTTAATTTACCAAAGGTGACACTATCACAGTAAGATGTAGAATAAGATTTAAACCTTGGCAATCTCATTCAGGGTTCAAATTAACTTTATAATGTTAGTGTCTGAGGCATAGGGAATTTTTGTGTTTAAACTAGTTACAAGAAATGTGTATATGTTAAGATTGTTTTCATCAACCAGGGTATGTACATTTCATATGTAGAGATGAAGAGGTTACCTTACAAAATACATTCACCCAGAAATTTACAGAGTACAAATAGGTTAAAGTGTAAATTACATTCCTCCACCCATACCCCATTCTCAGCCTACCGCCCTACTGGCTACCTCTCGGCAGGTTGATTCCTAAATCAGTTATTACTTAAAGACCACAACTACTGATTATAAAGGAAAGGATCAGAAAGTAAACCCAACTGGCCCATGGAAGAAGGTATATACATAAAAGAGTCTACTGTTAAGATTTTCTCTCCCTAGCTCCCTTTCTAAGCGATTCATAATCCCTCCAATGATTTTTAGTTCACGAAAGGCATACTAACATATATTTTCAAAAGTAAAAATTGTCCTCCTTCAAGAAAATAAGCAAATATCTACTCTAACATAATAATGGTAAGAGAGAAAAATTAATTACCCACACAAGATGGTAAGAGGGGTGATATCAAAGAAGATAACACATACCTGAATTACTATGTATTTTAAAAGCGCTTCAAGAAAATAGCTTGTGAGATCTTCTTGTCCTTTGTCTCCTGATTGTGGAGGGACAAGAGGAGTGATTTCCTCTATAGTGACTTGAGCTATACAAAGACAAAAGTTTAGGACAATTACAAAACAAATTTAACAATGAAATAATGTGATCCAAATAAAATTTAACTGCAAAACATATATGCAATGAATACTGCTTGAAAACGCTCTAATGATTGAACCCTGAAATAAATCTGAGATCAACCTAACAGTCCATCACAACCACCACAGAATTTAATAATCAGCTGTTTCATAAGCCCTTGATTGAGAAAATGTGACAGGGATGGACAGACAGATAACAAAGGGCTTAAGAGTGAAACTTACTTGGAAAAGAACTCATATTTTAAAATTTACATTAGGTGTGCCCATTACAAAAATTCCACAGTATGATGAAAAACAACAATAATGACCTTATTTATCAATTAAAGGACATATTACTCTAGTAATAACTATGCTTAGTCTTTAAGGTAGCCTCTTTATTCAAAGAATGAAATGCTATTTCCCTCTCAAAAACAAAGGATAGCATCTTAGTTCCTTGACTACAAAAGTCCATGTATAAAATAAGAAGCTCTTACATTTTCTAAAATTTTCAAATATTCAAAAACATTCATTATAACAAGTGCAAATTCAAGAAAAATCGACTAACAACTAGCTGAACTCTTAATTATTTCCTAAGCAGCACCTAGTTTAGTACAGGCAGGTTCCTAAACCTGTTTATTAGTATATTAGCCAAGTAATTAAGTTCACAAAAATAGGTTTTGTTACACTCCTCTTAGAACAAAGTAAAATACTCTTGTACTTCAATGTACATCTAAATTAGCTCAAGGATACAAGATACACATGAGAATTAGAAATGAAAGATAAATGTAAAACGGCTTCTATTAACCACGTGGTGCTGATCCTTCACACCAGAAGCCTTTCTGGCCATGGAGAGAACGGCCCTCCCAGGGCTAAATAGCTAATTCCCAGAGATAGTGAAGATGGGCCGGAGAACATGGTATGCCTTCCATATGCAAACCAACTAGTCCAGAGTCCACACCTCTACCTCTCTTCTATCCGGCTCTCACGTTCAAGGCCACTATTCCCCTGACCTAATCACCCAGGTAACATGGCTGACAGTGAGAGACAGCCCCTACGCACCTAAGCCTGCTGAAATTGTCCAAACTAGCCAGTCATAACACTGATCACATTGCCTCACATGTTCCTACCTACAGAAATCACAATAAGAGCTCTTGCCTTTGATGCCCGAGCCCTGACTGCCCTGGTCCTTCCCCATGTGGCCACCCTCCCTGCTGTGGCATGCCCTCTCCCCTTAGGAACTGTAACTATTTTTTTTATGGCAATCATCTTTCGATCTGTTGGCCTCATCATATGTGAAAAATAATAAAACCTACATTTTACAACATGGCCTTGAATTACCCAGTTAATAAACATATGGACATTTTAAAACTATCTTAACAAACTACACAGGAAATTTTAAAATACTGATGGATAAGATCTTGTGAATCTTACTTTCTTGAAGGTTGAGTGGAGGATTAATGAGATTATCTAAAGTTCGAGGTCCATGTTCAGATTGTAGTGCCGAAAATCCAGGAATTAAGCATGAAAACATCCAAAGCTGTTCTTTGCTACAGTTATTCTGAAGAGCTTGCAACCATAATAAGAAAAGACGAACACCTTCCCGTCTGATCTAAAATAAAATAAAATGAAAAACAGTGTTTTTACTTATAAGGGAAATATTTTCTTACTTTTAAGGCCAAAATTCTCTAGAAGATGATGAGAGAGTGTTACTTTGCAAAAGAGAGGAAGGAAAGAAAGAGGGAAAGGAAAAAGGAGAAAAGGAAGGAGGAAAGGAGAGAGGGAAGGAAAGAGGAAGGGCTACTACACCCATGTCATTTACTGAGCCCTCGTTATTTGTACATTCAAATTCATGGATTTTGAACAAATACAGAATAAACTTGGCCTCTAACCACTTAAAGCCATCAGGTAATCTTTATTCTATAATTTCCATTGGTAAAAAAAAAAAAAAATCAGAAAATCATTTCCTTCTTGTTTACTTCTTTCTTTCCCAACACCACTGGTTTAATCCAAGAAGCAAGAAGAAAGAGGGCAATAACTGTTCCTTGTACACTGACTTTGGTAAAAGCTGGAATGGTTATGGGGATCTTGGTGCCCTGCTAAATCAATGTTCATGTTCTTAAAAAGCTTACCACTCTCTGAAATTATGTCATCTACTTATTATTTGCTGCTAACCTGCAAAGCAGAAATTTTGACCTATTACTATAGTCTAAGTACCTAGAACAATACCCTACATACAGAAGACAACAAATATTTCAACCAATGCATAAATTCTCTCCCAGCAAGAGAATAGGAAAAAACAGAAAAACATTCAGTCTCTGATAAGCAAAGCACAAAGTTCCTCACTAAGTTAATCTCACTGGTAGCTTTGGAAATTGCACTACAGCAGCTTGGTAAACGGCCACTGTCAAAGCTGTTCAACAGCTGCCATCCTTTCAGTTTAGAGAGATAACAAGAAAACGAACAATTAGGAAGGCTTATTCCTTTGTACTGCTATACCAAGCCTCGACACCAAAACTACCCACGTCATGAAACTTTCACTTAACATACAACAAGATGCTTTTGCACTGGGTAGCTTCTCTTACCATATAGCACAATGAGATAATGAAAAAGAAAAGAAATAAAACCAACTTTTTAACATAGATTCTCTATTTTTCCCTACATCTAAGAATACTTATAGTAATATAAAGAATAATTTGTTGAAAGACTAAATAATTTTTGTCTTCTGGGGACCAGAGAGTAAAGTATTTCTAGTGAATCACTCAATGCAGTGGCAAAAGTTTTTCAATAGCCTGTTCAACCCAGTATGTATTTTCACACATACTGCGTATGTTGCTATATTTTATTTAAAGTAAATTCCCTTCAACTAAGTGAACTAAAGACAAATCAAAATTCTTTAGGAAAAACATTGATGTAGGAGAAGTAGAAAAGAGACAGTTTTTTTAAAAGTCATAGAAAAAAAATTAATTATACCTTCAAAGAGTTTCCTGTGTGGAGTAGTTTCTTTAAAATCAATCCTGAAAAGGAAACATGATTTAAAATATTCATATTTTCTTGGTTGTTTCCAAATGTCAGAGTTCTCGGTCAGACTTGAAAACACTTTAAAACAAGTCCTTGGCAATCTCCAAATTATTCTTGGTGACCCTGATATCCCTCTGGCCATAATCTTGGGACCAGAAGGGCATATAAAGAGTCACCTTTTCAACACATGGTCTATTGGAATTAAATATGCTTTAGTCTATTGAAACAAAACCTAATCCCAAAATTGCAGTTACTACAACATTATCTCTGTATATCTCTTATTTAAGACTAAGAATATAATTAAATACTTTCTGCATCACTAATACAAACAAAAACCACTGCAGGAAATTTCCATTTAGTTAACCACCTGAACTTCTGTAACTCTAATATTTCCTAACAAACATTTTCATTGTACTAATTTTCTTTTTCAGAATATTCAAAGCCATCTTTAATATTCATTTTTAAATCTGTACAATTTTTCAACTCTATAATAAAATACTGAAATTACATTAACAAGCATCCAGAGACCCGCCATTTGGTCTAAACAAATCTAAACACAGTCCCATGTTTCTTGCAGTTTTAAAATTTCATTCATTTACCTTATCTATGATGTTTTATCTAGCAAGTATCTTTGAAGCCTCCTTTGAAACCATGTCAAATCACTCTACTCCCTCTTTCCCCAGAAAAAAACATTATCCAGATTTTCGTACTGATGATTTCCAAAATATTTTTATATTAGGGCTATTTACTTATAAATCAATAAAATATTTAGAATTGGTTTATATATTTAAAACCTTATACCAGTTACAAGAATTTCTTCCGCAGCTATTTGTTCTAATCCTATTTTTTATTCTTTCTAATATCAAGATTACACACATACAAAACACACACACACAAAGATCAAGCCTGGATTTTATTTGGTTAAGTTTCATTTGTCATACAAAAATAAGCTTTAATAATTCAAATAAAACTATGTTGATTTATCTGCAATTCTCTTATGTTTGCACAAATTCAATTTCTTAAAGCAATACTATGTAAACCCCAGTCTTTAATCAGCTCCCCTAAAAAAATCTATATATGCTAAATGGACTGTGGAATCGTGGATTGGATTCTGGAACAGAAAAAGTACATAAGTGGAAAACTAACCAAATCTGATTAAGTTTGAAGTTTAATTAACAGTTTAAAAAAAAAAACACACAACCTTACATTTATGTATGATATCACATAAAACAAGCCTTCCTATAAGTTCTTTTTCTTTTTCTTTTGAGAGAGTGCATGCGCAAGAAAGCGGCGCGGGGGGGCGCCTGGGTGGCACAGAGGTTAAGCGTCTGCCTTCGGCTCAGGGCGTGATCCCGGCGTTATGGGATCGAGCCCCACATCAGGCTCCTCCGCTTTGAGCCTGCTTCTTCCTCTCCCACTCCCCCTGCTTGTGTTCCCTCTCTCGCTGGCTGTCTCTATCTCTGTCAAATAAATAAATAAAATCTTAAAAAAAAAAAAAAAGGCGGCGCGGGTTGGTGGCAAGGAGAGCAGAACTCTGAATCTTAAGTAGGCTCCATGCTCAGCACAGAGCCTCACTTGGGGCTCAAGCTCACAACCGTGAGATCATGACCTGAGCCGAAATCAAGTCAGATGCCCAACCGAGATACCCAGGGGCCACTACCTAAATAACTTTTCACATCCAATATTAGTTTCTGAAATTTATCTACAGTGATCTGTATAGCTTTAATTAATTCACTTTAACTGCTGTATACAATTCCATTCCATACTATTAATCTTATTTATGTGAGGACATTTGGTTTGTTTTCAAATTTTTGCTATGCCCAGGAATACTATAATAAGGGTTCTTGTCAAAGTTATAAAAATAGCTGACACCATACATAATGATGAAAGAGTAACTGCTTTCTCCCACACATCAGGAATGATGCAAGAGTGTCTGCTCTCACCACTTTTATTCAACACTATACTAGAAAAACAATAAACAAGGAAGGAAGGGAGGGAGGGAGGAATTAAAAGTACCAGATTGGAAATAAAAAAGTAAAACTATCTTAAATTGCAGTTGACATGTTCCTATATGTAAAAAACTGAAAGGAATCTACAATAAAACAAACAGAATAAATAAGTTATAATTAACTAGAAACAATATAAATGCCCATGAATTGGTGAGTAGATAAAACATGATATATCCCTATGACAGAATATACAGCAATAAAAAGGAATGATGATACATGCTATAATATGGAAAACAAAATTATGCTAAGTGAAAGAAGCCAAATGCAAACTACTATAAATTGCATGATTTCACTTACATGAAATGTCAAAAAAAGACATTTATTGAGCACAGAAAGCAGATTGTGGTGGTGGGAAAAACACTGACTGTAAGTGGGTTTGAAGGAATACTTCAGGGTAAGGCAATGTTCTAAAACTGGACAGTGGTGCCTCTAAAGATTTATTTAAAATCACTGAATCATTTACTTAAATAGATAAATTTTACCTATATAAATTATAATACAATAAAGCTACTTTTAAAAAAATCAACTAGAGTCATTGATCTATTTTCCTTTATATATGACAAAAAAGAAAAAAAAAACAGTTTTAGGATTTTTCTGGATGACAAAGAAAAATGACCACTTATGTATCTTCTCAAGTTAGACATTTGTTGGAATATTACTAATCATGACAACTAGAGAGCCTAAAGCTCTTTTGGAGATTTAAGCCTACATTCCTTAGAAGATACAATAAACTTTTGAAGTTCAGATGTCTCAAAAAAAAAAAAAAACACAACTTTCTTCATGAACAACCCTCAAAGACATTTTTATGATTATGAAACACAAAATAGGATTTCACTATTTTACTGAGTACCTTATCAAGTGCTTGTTACCAATTCATATCTCTTCTCTGATATAAAGTCTATTCAAATATTTCGCCAATTTAAAAATATTTGTCTTATTATCACCTTATTATCGAGTTGTAAGAGTTCTTCATATATGATGGGTACGTTACATTTAGTCTCAAACTTTATCTAAAAAGTTTATTCTAAAAGGCTTTACTGTTTAGGATTTTGGGTTTTTTTAGCCCCTGTACCAATATCCTTCCCTAGATGTCCAGAGTTCCTTTTGTTTCTGGAATTAATTGGGAAGGCTTATAGTTTCAAAGCCCCACAAAAGTCTTTTCTTTTTTTTAAAAAGACATTTTACTCATCTAATCATCAGTTAACAGACATTGGGTCATTTCCATCTTTTGGCTATTATGAAAAATGGTGCTATGAACATTAGAGCATACGTTTTTATGCAGACATGTTTTCCTTTCTCTTGGGTATATCTAGGTATGGACCTGCTGGGGCATAAAGGAGCTCTATGCTTAATATTTTGAGGAACTGCCAGACTGGTTTTCAAAGCAGCTGAGGCATTTTACATTCCTACCAATAGTGTTTGAGGGTTCCAATTTCTCCACAGCCTCACCAATGCTTATTATTTTTTTGCTCACAGTCATCCTAGTAGATGTGAAGTGGTATCTCCGTAGAGTTGGGATTTGCATTTCCCTACTGACTAATGATGTTGCACATCTCTTCATGTGCTTATTGGTCATTTGTGTATCTTGGAGAAATGTCTGTTCAAATCCTTTGCCCATTTATAAATTGTGTCCAAAAAGGATTTCACTTGCTATAATGGATTAAAAAATGTGGGGCCTAAATAGAATCCATGACTTTCTTTTTTAGGAGAAACAAATACAGGTTTACAAATGAATATAAGGCCTATAACATCTACTTCAATAATGTAGATAGGGTGGCCATCCACATATTCCCCATGAGAGAAGGGTCATGAGAATCATTAGCAATCAAACTTGACATCGAGACACCTAAACCAAAGCCAACAACTGCTTACCTGCAGACTCCTTTCTAATCACAGAGGGGTTAAACGTCTTAGAACAAGAGCTCCAGAGCTCTATGGTGATACTGTTATTGTTATACGACCAGACTCCAAACGCACAAGCACCTTAGCTTAGTTTCTGGTAACAGAAAGTCTGTCTTCTCCCTACTTAGTCTCTGACAGTAATCCACAGCAGGGTTCTTCCCCCGCCCCGCTTATTTTTTTCTTTTTGGCTTCATTCCATGATCTGGAAAGCTCTACTCTGGCCCTTTGAGCAATAAGGTTAACTCTAGTTCCCCTCACAATTTTCTGTGGAGCAAACTGCCAGCTGACACTGCTGCCTTTCAAATCTGGAGCCCAAGTATTCACTCTACTTGGCACTTCACATTTCTCTTCCATTTCTGATTCTGAGATGTTTATTTTGATGCTGAGCCTGCTTTTATTTTTTTGGTTTTATAGTTTTATCATTACTAAAATAAAGGAACAGACAGATCAAAGAAATTTAATATGCCATTTTGACTGGAAATCCTTCATCTATATTTTTATCTTATACTCCCATTAAGTATAGTCCTGTATTTTCTGTATTTTTACTAAAACATAAACTATAAATTCATTTCAAATAATGACCAACCCACTACAGAGCATTTTCATATATTATCATTCATGTCAAATGTGAAATACATATTTAAATCACTTACCAATACTATGAAACTGCCATCGCTGATGAATTCTCTCTGGAAGAAGTTGTAAAATTTTCTAAAAATCAGTATGAATAAAAAAAAGAACGAAAAGCAAGTAATGAGTCCACATTCTGTGCAATGTGAAAGATTAAAGAGCTTATAATAAGCCTTTAACAGTCTCTTATGTAAAAGATAGCATCACAAACACAAAATAGTATTTGAGCTAATCTGACAGTACTCGCACTATTTCAGCACTGGCACAATGATCAATATTCGAAAATACCAAAAACAAAACCTAACAAGCTATACTAACAAAGACTTGGAATAAGACATTAATGAAAATTTTCTTTTACAATGATGTGGAAAGTAAGTATATTTCTCTTTATGGATTAAGTAACAACTCTAACATATTTCAAAATGATCATTTTCTATTCTTCGAATTTCCATATTGTGGATATTACTGATAGGCTCTGAATTCTTTCAGATACTACTATTTGTGACATTTTGTCTCACTTTGAGTAGTTCTTCCTCCTGTTTTGATGAAAGTAGGGAAAATATTTTGATTTCACAAAAATCACATCTAATATCTGTACTGATTTGATTCAGGTGGACCCATATTTATGATGGCTATAGGTATAAGAACAATATTTAAAAATTCAGGATCCTTCCAGTTGAACTAATACAGGTTTCCATTAATTGGGAGTAAACACTTTTCACATATAACACTATCAAAATTTTACCTTTAATTCCCTTTACAAATTTCTTCTGTGTGAATTATTCTGGTTCAACAGCCAACTTACTGTGCTACTAAACTTTGCTCCCAGTACTCTGCTCGCTGAATGAGTTTCACGTGTGTCAGTCTGTTGTTAGTGCTGCTCTTACTGTTATTCTTTAGAAATGCCGTGAACCAAATGTCCATAAGGGCAAAACACTAGATACTTTTATATATAAGTATCTCATTAATCCTCACAACCATCCTAAAAAGAGTTTATTAATCTCATTTTAAAAATGAGAAAATGGGTTAAGTAATGTGCTTAAGTTAGAAAGTGGAAGAACTGATTCCAATCTTGATATGCTTAATTCCAAAATGTGTACTTTTATACTATTCTGCCCCAAAAGTATGCATGTTTTACACTTCTCTATCTTCCATTTGATATGATCTTATTAGTCCATCTCATACAAGAGAATGATGAAGAAATTTGACATGAGATACACAAATCTTTTTACCGTTGCCCTCCTCCTATTTCTCTAGCCAACAATTGTATATTTGTATTTATTTTGGTATGGAAAGAGATAAAATTATAAGTTGAAAAGATAAGTTGTAAACTACTCAGAAACATTCCTAAATTATGACTATTATACTTCAGATTTAACCTCTTATAAAATGTAAATAAACGCGTCTTTTATTTTTTTATGTGGTTACTATAAAGATGAAAGAAACCATGTGTAGTCTTAACAAAAGAAAACGGATTATAAATACTGTATCATATTATTAACACTACATAATGGTGCTCTTTATTCCAAAAATAGGAAGTCAGTTAATCTATAAATTTACTGATCTTTAAAAAATCATCATTAGTCTCTGAAGGTAGAGGTCAGATATTATTGTTCCCAGTGTAAGTAGAAAAACATCAGCACACAGGTTAAATGTTTTTCCAAAAGATGAAAGCCCTCCATCTAACATCTTTATATTCTAAGAAAATTCAGTCATTCATTAAAGACAAACAACTGATCAATATATATTACATAAAGGAAAATAAACACTATTTTTTAATAGAAGGAAGGAAGGTCCTGAAAGATCTTCCATTAACTAATCAATCCATCTTAGTTTCCTGAACACAGGGCAAGCGTGAAAGTCTGAAGGAACACTTTCCAGAAATTATTATCTTGCCTTCTCTTCTGATACTTTTTTTTAACTTCTTTTTCAATCTTGAGGTCTTTTATTTCCTTCTCTTGCCTAATTGCCCTGGCTAGCTAGAACCAAGTGCAATATTCAATAGAAACGGCTTGTTTTGTTCCTAATCTTAAGAAAGAGGCACTCAGCATCCAGTACTAGGTATGGTCTTAAATGTGTATTTTTGTAGATGTTCTATATCAAGTTGACGAAGTTTCTTTTTACTCCCATTTTGTTAAGTGTTTTATCATGGAAAAGTATTGGATTTTGCCAAATGCTTTTTCTTTGTCTACTGATAATAACATGTATTTTTTGTCTTTTATCTTATTATTATTATACACTAGTTGGTTAATTTTTAGATGTTAAACTTTGTATTTCTTAGATAAATCCCACTTAGTCATGTTGTATAATCCTTTTTATGTGTATCTTGGTTTGGTTTACTTTTTTTTTTTTTTTTAGGATTTTTTTGTGTCTGCTTCGTGACGTAGGTACTGGCCTCATAGAATGAACTGTGAAATACCATCTCTTTTTTATTAAAGAATTTGTGAAGAACTGGTATTTTTCTTTAAATGTCTGGTTAAAATTCACTAGTGAAGTCATCTGGGTCTGGGCTTTTCTTGGTGGAATTTTATTTAAATACTAATTCATTTTTTCCACTAGTTGTAAGTCTTTCAGGTTTTCTATTTCTGTCTGAATCTCATTGCTTTCTGTCTTTATAAAACCTGTCCATTTTATATATCAAATCTGTTGTCTTATAGTTTGTCATAGTATCCTCTTACACTTTCTATAAAGTTGGTAGTGATATTCCTTTTTAATGCCTGAATTTAGTAATTTAATTCTTCACTCTTTTTACTTAGTATGGCCAACTATTACTAGTTTTCTTGATCTTTTTCAATGAACTGACTTTCAGTTCTGTTGGTATTCTCCATTTTTTAAATCTTTCTTGCATTTATTTCTGCTATAATCTTTATTATTTCCTTTTATCTGCTTGCTTTGGGTTTAATTTGCTTCTTTTTCTAGTTTAAGGTGGAAGCTTAGGTAATAGACGAGATAACATTCTTCCTTTTATCATATAAAGTTTATAACTATAAATTTTCCTCTGAGTGCTTGGTTAGCTGCATTCCCTAAGTTTTGGTATGTCATATCTTTCTATGAGCCGTTGATTATTTAGGGGTATGTCCATTAATTTCCACATATTTATGAATTTACAAGATTTCCTTGATGCTGATTTCATTTAATTCCATGTTAGAGAACATAATTTGAATGATTTCTGCTGATACTTTCATTCTTTCTCAAAACATCTATGTTGTAACATTCCCCTTGTAAATATTTCATGCAAACACCTGGAGAGATAAATATAAGCAAATTCCTCAGGGACAATGATAACCAAAAATAAACAGCACAACAGGTACCAACACCAGTTACTTCCATCTAGAACTCTTTAAAAAAAAAAAACAAAAAACCCCAACTTTTTTTCCTTAACTGTGACTAAATCAATAGCTAAGTCAATACCTAAGAGAGATATCAGATTGTTCAAATTCTTCTAAACCGTATCAAAGTATCCAAAGTATAAAACAGTGAACTATCTTTAATTAACCAAGAGACAGAATAGCTCAATCTTGAGACACAGATTTCCAAATTCTTTAATGTCTTTCAAGTCACAAGATCTAATCCTTGGCTTTCTCCAGATCTCTGAATTCTTGCTAAAGATCAGAATACTCCTGTCCTTGCTTGATTTGAAAGACAGAATTAAGAGGCAAGGAGTTATCTTAAAAGTGAGGGGACCTTAATTTTTATCAGTATGCCAAAAACGAAATATAAATTTTAGTAGAGGTTCAAATGTTGCTACTTCCTTCTAACAATTAAGACTTGTCCCACACCAATCCAAAGTAATATAGAAAAATAATTTACAAAACACTTAACTATTTTACAGCATTACCAACTTTATGGTGTCAAATGCATAAAAATGTAATTCTATTTCTACCTAAGAACAACACATCCTCAAGAAATAATTAAGAATTAAGTCAGATATATTTTTAGGTCGAAAATGTGATTCAGTTCTTGGGAAGCACAGCAGGTTCAGTCTTTTGATATATGCTTTATAGTTTCAATATATTCCTTTGTATGTTCCAAGAATTATTTTGGAGGGGAAAAAAGTTGATTGGCAGATACTTACCTCAAAAATAAAAAGTATAGCATCCAATTCTTCCCTTTGAGACTTGTGACCTAAAACATTTTACAGAAAAATATTTTAAACATTATCATTTTGTCCTTACTGTTAAAAACCACTTAAAAAGCTTAAAATATTTCAAGCACTAAAGTATTTTCTCAGTGATTCTTTAATAAAATGTTTAAAGCATATTCTGTTCAATGTATAGACAATACTGTAGCATCTCTATTCTTTTCAACAATTAAATTAAGATTCTACATATTTATGTCTAAAAACAAATAATATACTGTGGAGTGGAGCCTGGGTGGCTTAATCAGTTAAATGTCTGCCTTCAGCTCAGGTTATGATCTCAGGGTCCTGGGATCAAGCTCTCCCTGGTGAGTGGGGAGTCTGCTTCTCCCTCTCCTTCTGCCCCTTCCTGCACTCATGTGAGTGCACACTCGCTCTCTTTCTCTCAAATAAATAAATAAAGTCTTTCAAAAAAATAACAATATATATATATATACTGGGGAGGACTTAGAATAAATTCTGAAAATGAAAATATGAGAATGACTGCTCAAACTTCACAGGCACCTAAGGGCAGAGCAGAGAAAGTGAGGAAATAGGTGAATAAATCTGACCAGGCAAAAAGCAAATCTTCTAAGCCTTCTCAAAAGAATGAAGACAGTATAACTAACCTATACTTTGAGAGTGTGTCTAAAAGATGTTTGACCAAAAAAGTGAAATAACAGTAAAATTCCAATGTCAAAGAGTCTATTTTTAAGTGAATACTTAGGACAATTGTTTGAAACATCAACATAAGACAGGACCAATTTTAATATCTTACCTTTCTGTTTAAGACTAGCTTCAATAGTCACAAAATTCTCAAAGAACACGTAATATATATGTGAAAAATGTTGGTCAAAAAACTGTTTAAGATCGATAGACTCTGCATTCTCTGAAAAGGAAACAAAAACAGTTTTTAGTGATTACATATATGTTAAATCATGTTCAGCAAATAGTCATAGTGGCGAGTTTCCTTCAAAAAAGGAACTTCAAAGAACTGCTCCTAAAATTCTATCCTATTAAAATATTTGAGATATGCATTTATTTATATCCTTGTTCACGCAACTTTAGTTTTTTAAAAATTTTAGTTTTAATTTTAAAAACAGGTTAAAGGGCATCCGGGTAGCTCAGTCAGTTAAGCATCTGCCTTCAGCTTAGGTCATGATCTCAGGGTCCTGGGATCCAGCCCTTTGTCAGTAGAAAGCCTGCTTTTACCTCTTCCTCTGCACCCCCCTCCCTGACTTATGTGCTCACGTGCTCTCTCTCTCTCAAATAAATAAAATCTTCAAAAAATAAAATAAAAAACCAGGTTAAATCAGGTTATCATAATCTTCGTTTCCTTAAAAAATAAAAAAGCACAACAATGTGTCGGAGAGATTTATTCAAAATTTATTTTGAATATTTAACCCAACCAAGGAAAGAAGTCAACTTTTAGTTTCAATTCACAGTTATGCTTCTTTCAACTTATCCCCAAGACAGTTTGAAATCAGCATTCTTAAGAGTAATTATATATATCTAAAATACATTTATTCAGTAAATAGGTACATAACAACAGATTTTATAAATAGGCACATAGGTATTACAAAGCTCAAATCAGATAATATTGCTTTAAAGGAATTGTCAGTATAGTTCAGGGCACACAAAATCAAACATAGCTGTATGCATATTAGAAAGTGTTAGATACTGAAAGTGAAGTTACAAAATACAATGGCAATTTGGAAACACAAAATTACTTTCAAAGCTAAAAGAGGGGTGAAAGTGGGGAAAGAAGAAAAGCTTAACACAGGATTTATTATTTGAAAAGACTATTAAGGACAGAAAGGACTTTCAACATGAAGCGGTGAAGGGCATTCTAAGTATAAGCAAAGACAAAAAAGTGAGGAAAGTATGAAGCAGGATAGGATACAGAAAAATAATTCATTTTAGATAGAGCCCAAAACACTTTGATAAAAATAAAATTGAAAAAATAGCCTTGAAATATGTCATACAATGTCCTGAATGCAAAGTAAAGGAGAAAAATTATTATTCAAAGCAAGATGCAGACGTATACATATTATGCATTTTGTTGTTTGGTTTATCTTCACGGAGACTGAGAAGGCTGAAGAAAAAGGGGGAATACAGAACTTGTACTTTTAATATATACTTCCCATTATTCAACTTCATTTATAAAAAGCACATATTTCTTTTATAATGCAAAATAAATTTGAAAAAGACACTGGAAAAAAATCAAAGATTTTTGAGGCTGGGAGATGAAGAATAAACTAATTGTCATGAGAGTCAAATTAAAGGTAAGTATCAGTTAATTTCTTGAAATGCTCTAAGGCTCAACAGAAGATTTCAGAATAAGGTTAAATAGTAACAACATATAGAGAGCACTTTAAACTCTCTTTCCTATTCTTACCCTGTGAATAATCATAATAATTTTTTAGTGGCATCTTGTCTATTTCCAAGACTGTTTCTCCTTTGCCCTCCCAAAGGAAGGGATGAATGCCCTCTCCTCCCTATTCTTGGATTCTCTACATTTCTATCTTATGGAAATAACTCTGTTGTACGTGGGTTTTTGTTTTCTTTCCAGGACTAGTCTATAGGTTTTTTAGAATATAAACTGTGTCTACCTTGGTATTCCCAAAACCTAGCACAGTTAGCTCAGCACATATGTACTCAAATATGTTTTGCTACTGATAAAACAAGTTACTTTAACTTTATTAGATTCATTTATTAGCTTGAAAATTTTTATACCAGAAAAGACTGCATAACCTCCTGACAGGCAAAACATTGCTTCATCTAGACTGGAATTAGAACACCCAGATTCCACTCCTATCAGTAACACTACCTGTGTGACTTTTCACAGAACTAGAAAACATAATGGCTAACACAAACTGAATGTTCCCTATATGTTAGACATTCTTGTAAGTGATTTACAGAAATTAATTCCTATAATTCTCACAATGACATCATGAAATAAGTACTATTATCCCTATTTTATAGATGAGGAAACAGGCACAGAGAATTTAAGTAATTCAGCTAGTAAAAAGGAGAGACAGGGATTTAAACCATATAGCCTGGATCTACTGCCATGCTCTTAACCTCTATGTTATTCAGTCTCCAGTGTAATATGAATAGAACACCAGTAATTTATTATCTGCCATAAGAAGATATGAAGTCATCAAATACTAGTTAAACATATTTACAGACTTTCAAAATAAAAACATATACAACTGAGAAAAACACGAAAAGCATTTTTCCCACACAGTAGAGTAACAAAGACTATGAAATTAGAATAGGCTACTATAATTAGCTCTACATTTCCTGAAATTAATGTTTCAAACATAACTAATGTCCCAGAGGAAAGAAGAAAATGAGAGAACAATAACAAAGCAAAACAAAAAAATCAAAACAAAACAAAAGCAAACACAAATCAACTCAAGATTTTACGACCTAATTTAGGAGCCAAGATAGTCTCTTAATTTCCATCTCACACAGCATGTTAGGAAAGTATGGTAACTACATACTTGCTAAAAAGATACTGAAACAAAATTAGGCTAATTTCCTTTTGACTCCCTATCTATTTATAATGAACTAGTCAGCAAATAAAAACTCTTTTACAGAGGGGAGGGGGGTGGGGGAATGGGATAGACCGGTGATGGGTAGTAAGGAGGGCACATATTGCATGGTGCAGTGGGTGTTATACACAACTAATGAATCATCGAACCTTGCAACAGAAACCAGGGATGTACTATATGGTGACATAATATAATAAAAAAAATTTAAAAAAAACCTCTTTTACAAAACATTTTTGATCACCAGTTCACTAATTTACATACTGGGGGAAAGCAGAGTAGGAAATAAACAAAACAAAACAAAACAAAACCCAATGGAGGAGGGAGAGGTTAAAAACACAAACAGATAAGTTATAAATAATATACCATTAGACTGGATAAATTGTAAATAATATACAATTAGGCTCCAAAAAAGGGGGAGAGGATGTATGGAAAAGGGAAAATAAATTGAGAAATGGGAGGAAAAGAAAAAGGACAAAGGGAGAAAACTGAGAAGAAGTAAGGTGGAACAGAACTGAAGCTGTAACTCAAAAGTAACGCAGAGACTAACAAGATGGAAAATATAAAGATAAGGATAACAGAGTACCTAAGAAGTTCCAGGAAGAAAATGTACAATATTAAAAAAAATAATAATATCTAAGAACTCTCTAAAATATCTTCAGATTAAAAATGGTATATTGAGTCCCAGGCAGGGTAAATTCAAATCTACACATGGACACATCCTAACACCAAAACCAAAATGGAAATATTAAAATAAACAAAAAATACCTATATAAGAATATCAAAACTAACGGCAGACTTCTCATCAGCCCAATAGAAACAGGAAGACAATGCAACTTTATATGGAAAGAACTAAGGAAAAATAATAGTCATTCTAAAGTTCTATACTCAGCCTAAGTACTGTTCAATAACATGAACATGAAAATGAAGAAAAGGCATTTTCTAACACCCTTAGAGTTAAACACCCAAAAAACATCACTCAAACTCAAATATGAGATTTCTGAAAGAGGAGAAATAAACTCACATAGAAGTGAGAAAAGGAAAAATGAGAAAGAAAATGGAAAATAAATGGGTAAATCTAAATGAAAACTGAATGCTAAAAAAATAACACTACTAATGCAAAAGGTTACTAACTAGGAGAAAGTAAAATAATAGGCAATAATGTCAAAGATGAAACAGAAATGCTAGAAAGAAAATAAGATCTTTGTTAAAAGGATGATAGAGAGGGAGGAGGTTAAGATGGCGGAGGAGTAGGGGACCCCTTTTTCAGCCGGTCCCCCGAGTCGAGCTGGATAGGTACCAGACCAGCCTAAATAACCACGGAATCAGCCTGAGACGCAGGAAGATACATCTGGATCTCTACAAATGAACATCTCCAGCGCTGAGTATTGAGGTACGAAGCGGGGAGCCGTGAAACCACGCACAGATATCAGAAGATAAACGGAAGGGGGAGGGAGCCTACGTGTTCGGGGGCCGGGAAGCGGTAGCCAGCTGCACAGGGGAGCGGGCGGACTCGTGGACGGCACCCGCGAGAGAGCAGACTGAGACCGTGAGCTGGGGAGTGCAGGCCACCAGACTGAAACGGAGCTCCGGTGCGCTCACTGGAACCAGACTGAGACCGGGAGCTCCGGGAGGGCGCGGGGGCGGCTGGCAGCTGGCGGTGTTAGAAACACAAAGGACAGAGACACGACGGTCCAGGAAGTGAGGGCTCGGACGCCGGGTGTGGGGCGCACATCCAGGGACGCTGCAGGGCTGAGCAGCACCAACAGAAACAGAGTTAAAGTGGCCAGAACATCAGTGGAGAACGGTCCGCGATCCCTCTGTTCTGTGAGAGAGGCAGAGATTCGGCCACTGATGCTCTGACTCTCAGAAGAGGCACAGCAAACCGCCAGGGAAAGCCGCCAGAGAACAAAAGCCTGGAAAGACCGGCTCACAGTGTGCCCAGCCCCATCCCCCCTCGCAGGGGACACGGAGACTCTACCCAAATAGGGTTGCCTGAGTATCGGCGCGGCAGGCCCCTTCCCCAGAAGACAGGCTTAAAAATCAAGAAGCCCACATCCCTAAGGTCCCTATAAAACAAGGGCGCACGGCCTGGGTCCCGGTAAATAATTTGGGCTCTGGACAACCCCGCAACCTCTCCTCATCAGAATGACGAGAAGGAGAAATCCCCCCCAGCAAAGAAAAGACAATGAGTCTGTGGTCTCTGCCACAAAACTAATGGATATGGATATAACCAAATTATCAGAAATGGAATTCAGAGTAACAACGGTCAAGATGATGTGAAGACTTGAAAAAAGCATTAATGAAAATGTTAATGAGAATATAGAATCTCTAAGGGCAGAAATGAGAACGAATCTGGCAGAAATTAAAAATTCTATGAGCCAAATGCAGACAAAACTAGAGGCTCTGACGGCCAGGATGAATGAGGCAGAAGAACGTATCAGCTAATAGGAGGATGGGTTAGTAGAAGAAAAAGCGAAAACAGAATCTGGACTTAAAGAAATCCACGCTCAAGAATGTAGGTTACAGGAGATTACTGACTTAATGAAACGTTCCAATGGCAGAATCATCGGCATCCCTGAGGGGGTGGAGAAAAACAGAGCTCTAGAAGAGATATTTGAACAAATGGTAGCTGAAAACATCCCTAATCTAGTGAGGGAAACAAACATTTGTGTCTAAGAGGCAGAGAGGACCCCTCCAAAGCTCAACCATGACAAACCTACGCCACGTCACGTCATAGTGCATATCGCAAATATTAGATCCAAGGATACAGTACTGAAAGCGGCCAGGGCAAAGAAATTTCTCATGTACCAAGGCAAAGGTATCAGAATTACGTCAGACCTGTCTACACAGACCTGGAATGAGAGAAAGGGTTGGAGGGGTATTTTTAAAGCTCTTTCAGAGAAAAACATGCAGCCAAGGATCCTGTACCAGCAAGGCTGTCATTCAGAATTGATGGAGAGATAAAGACCTTCCAGAATCGCCAGTCACTGACCAATTTCGTAACCACGAAACAAGCCCTACAGGAGATATTAAGGGGGGTTCTATAAAAGTAAAAAGGCCCCAAGAGTGATACAGAACAGAACGTCACAACCGATAGAAACAAAGACTTTATTGGCAACATGGCATCATTAAAATCATATCTCTCAATAATCAGTCTCAATGTAAATGGCCTAAATGCTCCCATAAGCGCCACAGGGTTGCACATTGGATAAAAAGACATGACCCATCCATTTGCTGTCTACAAGAGACTCATTTTGAACCTAAAGATACATCCACACTGAAAGTAAAGGGATGGAATACCATCTTTCACGCCAATGGACCTCAAAAGAAAGCTGTGGTAGCAATTCTCATATCAGACAGATTGGATTTTAAACGAAAAACTATAGTTAGAGACACAGAAGGGCACTATATTATTCTTAAAGGATGTATCCAACAAGGGGATATGACAATTATAAATATCTATGCCCCCAACAGGGGAGCAGCAAGATACACAAGCCAACTCTTAAACACAATAAAGAGACATATAGATAAAAATATGTTAATCATAGGGGACCTCAACACTCCACTATGAGCAATAGATAGATCACCTAAGCAAGAAATCAAAAAGAAACAAGAGCTTTGAATGCCATACTCGACGAGTTGGACCTCATAGATATACATAGAACACTACACCCCAGAACCAAAGAATACTCATTCTATTCTAATGCCCATGGAACATTCTCAAGAATAGACTATGTTCTGGGACACACGTATCAGCTAATAGGAGGATGGGTTAGTAGAAGAAAAAGCGAAAACAGAATCTGGACTTAAAGAAATCCACGCTCAAGAATGTAGGTTACAGGAGATTACTGACTTAATGAAACGTTCCAATGGCAGAATCATCGGCATCCCTGAGGGGGTGGAGAAAAACAGAGCTCTAGAAGAGATATTTGAACAAATGGTAGCTGAAAACATCCCTAATCTAGTGAGGGAAACAAACATTTGTGTCTAAGAGGCAGAGAGGACCCCTCCAAAGCTCAACCATGACAAACCTACGCCACGTCACGTCATAGTGCATATCGCAAATATTAGATCCAAGGATACAGTACTGAAAGCGGCCAGGGCAAAGAAATTTCTCATGTACCAAGGCAAAGGTATCAGAATTACGTCAGACCTGTCTACACAGACCTGGAATGAGAGAAAGGGTTGGGGGAGCATATTTAAAGCTCTTTCAGAGAAAAACATGCAGCCAAGGATCCTTTATCCAGCAAGGCTGTCATTCAGAATTGATGGAGAAATAAAGACATTTCAGAATCGCCAGTCACTAACCAATTTTGTAACCACGAAACCAGCCCTACAGGAGATATTACGGGGGGTTCTATAAAAGTAAAAAGGCCCCAAGAGTGATACAGAACAGAAAGTCACAGCCAATACAAACAAAGACTTTACTGGCAACATGGCAACATTAAAATCATATCTCTCAGTAATCAGTCTTAATGTAAATGGTTTGAACCATCCCATAAAACGCCACAGGGTTGCAGATTGGATAAAAAGAAATGACCCATCCATTTGCTGTCTACAAGAGACTCATTTCGAACCCAAAGATGCATTCAGACTGAGAGTAAGGGGATGGAGTACCATCTTTCACGCAAATGGACCTCAAAAGAAAGCTGGGGTAGCAATTCTCATATCAGATAAATTGGATTTTAAACTACAGACTATAGTTAGAGATGCAGAAGGGCACTATATTATTCTTAAGGGAAGTATTCAACAAGTGGATATGACAATTATAAATATATATGCCCCCAACAGGGGAGCAGCAAGATACACAAGCCAACTCTTAACCAGAATAAAGAGACATATAAATAAAAATACATTAATAGTAGGGGACCTCAACACTCCACTCTCAGAAATAGACAGAACACCCTGGCAAAAACTAAGCAAAGAATCAAAGGCTTTGAATGCCATACTCGACGAGTTGGACCTCATAGATATATATAGAACACTACACCCCAGAACCAAAGAATACTCATTCTATTCTAATGCCCATGGAACATTCTCAAGAATAGACCATGTTCTGGGACACAAAACAGGTCTCAACCGATACCAAAAGATTGAAATTATCCCCTGCATATTCTCAGACCACAACGCTCTGAAATTGGAACTCAACCACAAGGAAAAATTTGGAAGAAACTCAAACACTTGGAGACTAAGAACCATCCTGCTCAGGAATGACTCGATAAACCAGGAAATCAAAAATCAAATTAAACAATTTATGGAGACCAATGAGAATGAAAATACAACAGTCCAAAACCTATGGGATACTGCAAAGGCAGTCCTAAGGGGGAAATACATAGCCATCCAAGCCTCACTCAAAAGAATAGAAAAATCTAAAATGCAGTTTTTATATTCTCACCTCAAGAAGCTGGAACAGCAACAGAGGGACAGGCCTAATCCACGCACGAGGAAGCAGTTGACCAAAATTAGAGCTGAAATCAATCAAGCAGAAACCAGAAGTACAGTAGAGCAGATCAACAGGACTAGAAGCTGGTTCTTTGAGAGAATCAATAAAATTGACAGACCACTGGCAAGACTTATCCAAAAGAAAAGAGAAAGGACCCAGATTATTAAAATTATGAATGAAAAAGGAGAGGTCACGACGAGCACCATTGAAATTGGAAGGATTATTAGAAATTTTTATCAACAGCTATATGCCAATAAACTAAGCAATCTGGAAGAGATGGAATCCTTCCTGGAAACCTATAAACTACCAAGACTGAAACAGGAAGAAATTGATTTTTTAAACAGGCCAATTAATTATGAAGAGATTGAGTCAGTGATAAACAACCTTCCAAATAACAAAACTCCAGGCCCGGACGGTTTTCCTGGGGAATTCTACCAAACATTCAAAGAAGAAATAATACCTATTCTCCTAAAGCTATTTCAAAAAATAGAAACAGAAGGAAAGCTACCAAACTCATTCTATGAGGCCAATATTACCTTGATCCCCAAACCAGGCAAAGACCCCCTCAAAAAGGAGAATTACAGACCGATTTCCCTAATGAATATGGACGCCAAAATCCTCAACAAGATCCTGGCTAATAGAATCCAACTGTACATTAAAAGGATTATCCATCATGACCAAGTGGGATTCATCCCTGGGATGCAAGGGTGGTACAACATTCGCAAATCTAAATGCAAATCAGTGTCTTAGATTTTATCCAGAAACAAAAATTCAGAGATATTATTCTCTCAATAGATGCAGAAAAAGCATTTGACAAAATACAGCATCCTTTCCTGATTAAAACCCTTCAGAGTGTAGGAATAGAGGGTACATTTCTCAATCTCATAAAAGCCATCTATGAAAAGCCTACTGCAAATATTATTCTCAATGGGGAAAAGCTGGAAGCCTTTCCCTTAAGATCAGGAACACGACAAGGATGCCCACTCTCAACACTATTATTCAACATAGTACTAGAAGTCCTTGCAACAGCAATCAGACAACAAAAAGGGATCAAAGGTATTCAAATCGGCAAAGAAGAAGTCAAAATGTCTCTCTTCGCAGATGACATGATACTCTATATGGAAAACCCAAAAGAATCCACTCCCAAACTATTAGAAGTTATAGAGCAATTCAGTAATGTGGCAGGATACAAAATCAATGCTCAGAAATCAGTTGCACTTCTATACACGAAGAATGAGACTGAAAAAAGAGAAATTAGGGAGTCCATCCCATTTACAATAGCACCAAAAACCATACGTTACCTTGGAATTAACTTAACCAGAGACGTAAAGGACCTATATTCTAGAAACTATAAATCACTCTTGAAAGACACTGAGGAAGACACAAAAAGATGGAAAAATATTCCATGCTCACGGATTGGAAGAATTAACATA
>NW_024426230.1:12056138-12093999 GCF_017311325.1 Ursus maritimus
AAGGACATTTTTCAAAGAACTGGAACAAACAGTCCTTAAATTTGTATGGAAACAGAAAAGGCCCCGAATCTCCAAGGAACTGTTGAAAAGGAAAAACAAAGCTGGGGGCATCACAATGCCGGATTTCGAGCTGTACTACAAAGCTGTGATCACAAAGACAGCATGGTACTGGCACAAAAACAGACACATAGACCAATGGAACAGAATAGAGAGCCCAGAAATGGACCCTCGGCTCTTTGGGCAACTAATCTTTGATAAAGCAGGAAAAAACATCCGGTGGGAAAAAGACAGTCTCTTCAATAAATGGTGCTGGGAAAATTGGACAGCTACATGCAAAAGAATGAAACTTGACCACTATCTCACACCATACACAAAAATAAACTCCAAATGGATGAAAGACCTCGATGTGAGACAGGAATCCATCAAAATTCTAGAGGAGAACATAGGCAGCAACCTCTACGACATCGGCCAAAGCAACCTTTTTCATGACACATCCCCAAAGGCAAGAGAAACAAAAGATAAAATGAATTTATGGGACTTCATCAAGATTAAAAGTTTCTGCACAGCCAAGGAAACAGTCAGAAAAACTAAGAGGCAGCCCACGGAATGGGAGAATATATTTGCAAATGACACTACAGATAAAGGACTGGTATCCAAGATCTACAAAGAACTTCTCAAACTCAATACGCGAGAAACAAATAAACAATTCATAAAGTGAGCAGAAGATATGAACAGACACTTTTGCAATGATGACATACAAATGGCTAGCAGACACATGAAAAAATGTTCAAAATCATTAGCCATCAGGGAAATTCAAATCAAAACCACACTGAGATACCACCTTACGCCAGTTAGAATGGCAAAAATAGACAAGGCAAGAAACAACAATTGTTGGAGAGGATGTGGAGAAAGGGGATCCCTCCTACATTGTTGGTGGGAATGCAAGTTGGTACAGCCACTCTGGAAAACAGTGTGGGGGTCCCTTAAAAAGTTAAAAATTGAGCTACCCTATGACCCAGCCATTGCACTACTGGGTATTTACCCCAAAGATAAAGACGCAGTGAAGAGAAAGGCCATATGCACCCCAATGTTTATAGCAGCATTGTCCACAATAGCTAAATCGTGGAAGGAACCGAGATGCCCTTCAACAGATGACTGGATTAAGAAGTTGTGGTCCATATATACAATGGAATATTACTCAGCTATCAGAAAGAACGAGTTCTCAACATTTGCTGCAACATGGACAGCACTGGAGGAGATAATGCTAAGTGAAATAAGTCAAGCAGAGAAAGACAATTATATGATTTCTCTCATCTATGGAACATAAGAACTAGGAAGATAGGTAGGGGAAGAAAGGGACAAAGATAGGGGGGGTAATCAGAAGGGGGAATGAAGCATGAGAGACTATGGACTCTGAGAAACAAACTGAGGGCTTCAGAGGGAAGGGGGGTGGGGAATAGTATAGACTGGTGATGGGTAGTAAGGAGGGCACGTATTGCATGGTGCACTGGGTGTTATATGCAACTAATGAATCATCGAACTTTACATCAGAAACCAGGGATGTACTGTATGGTGACTAACATAATATACTAAAAAAACATAAAAAAAAAAAAAGGATGATAGAAATACTGATGAACTGTAGACTTTAATATTAATATGCTATTGAAATTTTTGAGTTACCACTAAAAGAGTAATAACAGAACGCAAAACTTTTAACCACTGGAAGAGGAAAATATAAAAAAGCTTATGCTAACAGAAATAAGTAAAGAAAAGCACCCCAATATAGATGAATGAGATGATAAATATAAATACATAGTATTTACAAAAAAAGTTAATGAATTAAATGTTTCAATTAAAAGATAGTTGTAATCACATTGCATTTTAAGACACACACAAATAATAAGGTATTTACTAAGAACAAAAATTTTTAACCCAAAATGATTAAAGGAATGAAATACAATATATCACTTAGATACTAACCAAAAATACCAATGTTGATTCCTTGATAAGAGTCAAAGTAAATATTAAAGCAAAAATTACTACAATTAAAGAGGGTCAATGTATTTTGATAAAAGGCTGTATTTACCAAGAAGCTTTAATTCCAAATTTACATGAAAAGTTTCAAAATATAAAAAACAAAGACCAACAAATTTCTAAGGAGAAACAAACCCACTAATTATTAGCATGGTAGATTTTATACATCTGTTTCCTATTTAACAAAGGCAAGACTGGTTAAGTCCACAGATGATTTGAACAACACAATTAGTATTTATCTAATAAAACTCTATTAAATAAAACTCTAAATCCAACAGAGAATAAATCTTTTCATGCAAAAGTGGGATATTTACAAAACTAAATAAGGACACAAACAGAAAAGTAACAAGAGTCACAGAGCACAAACTATGCTCTCCGACCAAAAGGAAATAAATAAAGTGTTAATAACGAAAGCTAACCCCCATATAAAAGCAGGAGTGAGATAGAAAGGAATAAAATAAAAGTCCCAGGCACTCACACAGGCCAAAAACAGAGCCTATTCCCACAAACCAGACCACGAAAACTCATATTTCATAGAGTAATTAACCCTAAACTGAACACTACTTAAAGCCACCCAATATATTGAAAAGCAAGATACATAAGGATCAAACTGCTTCCAATAAGTGAGTCCCAGAACAGGAAAAGAGCTCAGGAAAATTCATAGGTATATTAAATATCCAAGACCCAACAAGGTAAAATTCACAATGTCTTATATATAACTGATGATTACCAGGCATGCAAAGCAGAAAAAACTAATTCATAATGAAGAGAGTAATCATCAAATCAGATTTAAGCTGCATTTTAACACAAATGCTAGAATGAGTAGAAAAAGGCATTAAAATAGTTGCTCTAACTGTATTTCATATACCCAAGAAGTTGAGAATGGAAGACATAAAAAAAGAAACACCCAAATCAAACTTCTATAGATAAAAACTACAACGCATATGGTGTAAACTAGATGGAATTAAGCCATAGCAATAGAAACCACCCAAAAGAAACAGCAGAAAAATGATAATCCAAAAAATTGAAAAGCACATTAATGAACAGTTTCAAGTGGCCTAATAATATGAGTAATTGAAAACTCCAAGGAGGAGGGGCAGAAAAATATTCGGAGAATTAATGGCTGAAAATTTTCAAGCTTGATGCAAATCACAAATCCACATGAAGCTAAAAAAACTCCAAAAACAAGAAACATGAAGAAAAATTCACCAAGGTACATAATGATTAAATTGCTAAGAACAGGGGCGCCTGGGTGGCACAGTCATTAAGCGTCTGCCTTCGGCTCAGGGCGTGATCCCGGCGTTATGGGATCGAGCCCCATGTCAGGCTCCTCCGCTGCGAGCCTGCTTCTTCCTCTCCCACTCCCCCTGTGTTCCCTCTCTCGCTGGCAGTCTCAAATAAATAAATAAATAAATAAATAAATAAATCTTTTAAAAAAATTGCTAAGAACAGTGAGAAAAAAAAATCTTAAAAGCAACTACAAGAAAGAAAAAATGTTACACAGTAACTAACATAAAGATGACATCAGATTTCTCATCAGAAACAATGCAAATAAAAACAATATATATCTTTAAAGCACTGAAAACAAAACTGTCCGGCTGAATTCAAATTCAGTAAAAATCTTTCAAAAAGAAATGCAAAATAAAGATTTTTTCAGACATACAAAAGCTGAACGAATTCATCAGCAACGGACCCAAATACTACTAGAAATGATAATGTCTTTCAGGCAGAAGGAAATATTATCAGATAGAAACATGGATCCGAAAATAGTAACAACAGAGTAAGTGCCTAAGCGTTTTTTTTTATTCCAAACTTTTCCAAAGATAAAACTATTCAAAAAAATAATAATAACAATGCATTGTGGTGTTTATAACATATGTAAAAGTAAAATGCACAAAAATAAAAATATACAGGTTGGAAAGGGAAAAACAAAAAGTCCACTATTATAACATTCTTACATGAGAAGTTGTGTACTCACACTTGAAGGCAGACTTTAATATGTTAAAGATATACACTGTGAACACTAAAACAACTACTAAAACAAAACAGAACAGGTACTGGCATTGACCAAAAAAGGAGATAATATAAAATCACAAAAAATACTTGGTGGATCCAAAGAAAGACAGAAAACGAGAAACAATGATCAATAGGGTTAAATAACAAAGAAGAGATAACAGACTCTAATCTAGGTATATCGATATCAATCCACGAAATAAAAATGATTCGCCCAAAATGTCGAAGACTGTCAGAGGGATAAAAAAGCAAAATCCAACTATATACTGCCTGCAAGAAATAAAAACTGTACGCTTAAAATATATGCAGTTTACTGTCTATCAGTCATGCCTCAAGAAGCCTATTTAAAACATTAACTAATCATACAGAATCAAGACAATTTCCATTCACTTTCATTCCATTATGTTTTCCGAAGTGAAGGGAGGGAGGGGAATGGAACTCCAAAAATGAAGTAATAATCTAGGAAACGCCATGATCCACAGATTATTTTCTTAATACCTAAACCTATGACCATCTGTGTCCACAGAAGCCTGTTGCACATGAGAATGTATTCTTCACAAGAAAAAAAATTTAAGAATCTCTGAAAGCACTCAGAATACCTTTATGAAGGAATTTAAAGCAACGTAAAACCCCAAAATGACCATTTTTTAATATTTTCACAAATACAGTCCAGTGACCCAACACTAATCATAAGAAGTAAACTCAACTAGAAATACTGACTCCTAGAAAATAATCATTAAAACTGATTTTCATTTTTATATAATGAACCAATATTAAAGCAAATAAAAATGACAAGCTCATTCTTGTATTTAACAATGTAGCAAGCAGGCAAGTTAATTTCCCTATTGATAACTACCCTGAGTGGTTTAATTCATCAAAATAAATCTAGGGACTTTTCTCCTGTACAAATGCTTAAAATGTTTGTTTTTCTCTTTCAAATATATATTATTCATTATTCCTTCACTATAAAAAGAAGATACAAACAACAAACATCCAGCTGGTAACTATACTAAAAAACTACTAAACTTCAAAGCAAGCAAAATAGTTTTAAGATACGGAGCTTATCTCCTTATCGAACTGATGTTTCAAAATAACTGCAGAAAAGCTCCTGACATGTGATTATGGTTACAACTGATAGCAAGATAATAACTTCTAGAACTAAAAAGGAAAAGAGAAAACACTAAAGGAAGCATTAGTAAGTGACCATGATCTCAAAGTAATTATTTTTAAGTTTCATTCAACTCTATAAAGTAAAACACAATAAAAATTACTCTCCTGCCTTCAAAGATTCCACAGTGAGCACAGAGAAAATGAGACAGTGAAGAGAATCTAATTTACACAAAAATATAATGCCTCATTTAAGAGCAAAATCAATTTCATGTTTTATCAAACATTATACTATTAGCTAAGCATGAGAAGACAAAAGCAATTATAATCACTGATGCTTACTTAATATTTTATATTTGCATAGATAACACTTTTACAGTTACATATACATGATCTTACTCATTCTCTGCAATTATGTTTTTGAAACAAGTATATTATCTCCATTTCATAAAGAATCCAGGCCTGAGAGAAGTTAGGTAACTTGCCCAGGTCATCCTAAACTACTAAGTGGCTCCAAATCAGCTCTTCTGTGTCCTCAATCAACAACATTAGAATAGCCACACTTCAGGCAGTAGGCCACAGCATAAAATCACCTCCTGACCATTTTCAATCAAACTCATTCTGAAAGAATGGTATTTTTAAAGAATTATTTGAAAGCTACACAGAGGCTGAGGTGGATTATTTGAAGATTCAGAACAAGTAAATAGTGAAGATACCAAGAATTTAGAGGATTCAGTCCATTTGTATGCACAGCCCTAAAGTATCTCTCCTTATCTTGGCTAATTAGTATCCTCCTTCACTTTATCACAATAAAGTTTTACTCATTAAATTCATCTCCGAAAGCAAACCATGCCGACACATAGTGTAACACCATTTGTGTATTAGTGTAAATTGGTACAAACTATTTTCCTCATAACATATAGCAAAGAAAGAAAAGAATTCTGATATGGCTGTGAAGACATGGAGGAAAGAAGGTAGTCTTTAGTGAACGTCCACTGTTTTCTAAGGACTGAGCTAAACACTTTTCTTTCAGTTTTCTTAATTCTCCCACAAACTTCAAAGGATAGGTCCCTATTAGCTTCATTTTACCTCTTCACTTAGTTTATTAAAAAAATAAAACCTAAACTAAAAACATTCAAGGAAACGAAGACAAAACCAAGTTGGTCTAAGTATAAGGTAAAAATTCTATGTCTTATTCTATGCCACTTCCCAAGAGAGGTAAATGGCTGTGATATTGAAGTTTCAGGCTAAACAGGGCATTGAATGCTAAAGGGAAAGCATAAGAAAAATTATTGGGAGAATATGAGCAACAGTGACCAATTAAAACTTCGACGTGATCAGAAAGGGGGTGAGCAGGGGCGCCTGGGTGGCACAGCGGTTAAGCGTCTGCCTTCGGCTCAGGGCGTGATCCCGGCGTTATGGGATTGAGCCCCACATCAGGCTCCTCTGCTATGAGCCTGCTTCTTCCTCTCCCACTCCCCCTGCTTGTGTTCCCTCTCTCGCTGGCTGTCTCTATCTCTGTCGAATAAATAAATAAAATCTTAAAAAAAAAAAAAGGGGGTGAGCACTCCCTTTTCTTTTTTTCTCTACATTTTTCCATCTCAATTATGAACTTCTCTTCCTCTGTACCCTCCCTTTAAATGTTGGGTTCTATCAGGAATATATCCTCTTCCACCTTCATTAAATACTGTAAACTGAACTCTATCTACAAAAACCTCTCAAATCCATAGGTGCTGTTCCATGCCCTCTGAGAATCAAGCTTATACACTACCTATCCAATTACAACTTCACAGGTATCTCAACTCATCTTGCCCCCCAAGTAAATCTATCTCCCCTCTTCTTCTCTAGCTTCTGTATTCCCTTCCTAGGTTGGTAGTATCACCTATCTCTTAAGCCTCACATTTCAGACTCATTCTCCCCTCTTTTAACTCTCTTCACCCATCCCACCCCCTACCCCTCAACAAAGCATTCATTTTCTTGCCAAGTTTACCCTCCTAAATACTTCTGCAATACATTTCTTTTTCTCTATCCCCCATACCCCCGCCACATAGGTGTTTTTTTTCATTATATGTTAGTGATCATACAGTACATCATTAGTTTCTGATGTAGTGTTCCATGATTCATTGTTTGCGTATAACACCCAGTGCTCCATGCAATACATCCCTTCCTTAATAACTATCACCGGGTTAGCCCATCCCACCACCCCCCTCCCCTCTAAAACCCGCAGATTGTTTCCCAGAGTCTATAGTCTCTCGTGATTCATTTCCCCCTCTGTTTAACCCCCTTCATTTTCCCCTTCCTTCTCCTACTGATCTCCCTACTATTCCTTATGTTCCACAAATAATTGAAACCATATGATAACTGTCTTTCTCTGCTTGACTTATTTCACTTAGCATAATCTCCTCCAATCCCATCCATGTTGATGCAAATGCTGGGTGATCATTCTTTCTGATGGCTAATATTCCATTGCATATATGGACCACATCTTCTTTATCCACTTGTCTGTTGATGGGCATCTCAGCTCCTTCCACAGTTTGGCTACTGTGGACAATGCTGCTACCCCGTTTAGTTTTGTACCTCATGGGTCTCTTGCCTGAACTTGATTAGTAGTCTCCTATCTACTATCTCTCATAGCATTCTAGCATTTTATCCATCCTCCAAATATTACTACCAAATAGTTTAACTGAACTTGATTCCAACTACCTTCATCATTGATCTGCTTAAAATACTTCATTTCCCATTGCAAACAAGATAAAGCCCAGCCTCAAATTACATACAGCCCTATTTTTTTATCCCTAACTTCTTATGACCTCATCTATTACCCACTACACAGTAAACAAACCAATTATAGCACTAAATAAAGGTGAACCCATATAACTGAACAGAGAGCCACTAAAAATATTATTTTTTTTTTCATGAAATGAAAAATGTTAGCAAGAATTTATAGTTAAACAAAAAACAGTAATAGACTCTCAGATACAAAGAACAAATTAGTGGTTGCCAGAGGGGATGAAGGTTAGAGCAATGGGCAAAATTGGTGAAGGGGATAATGAGGTACACACTTCCAGCCATAAAATAAACAAGTCACCAGGATGAAAAGTACAGTATAGGGAATAAAGTCAATAATAATTTAGTACAGTGACAAATGATAATTATACTGATCATGATGAGCATTTTGTAATGCATACAGTCGTCAAAGCACTATGTTGTACACCTGAAACGAATATGATACTGTATGTGAACTATACCTCAGTAAGAAATAAAAATTTAAAAATAATGTATAAGTTAAAAAGCAGGTCAGAAGTAGGTAATATCAGTGAGTTGGTGGAATAAGGGAATCCAAAAATCTTCTCCTCCATAAAAGCAATTAAAACCAAAAACAGCCAAAAAAATTAAATTAAATTAAAAATCAACATTTTTAGAAACCTAGAAATTAACCAAAGGATTGTAACCACCAGGGACATTTGTTCAAGAAAAATTGATAAATCTTAATAAGAACAGTGAGCTTTGTATTATTTCAAACTTCCCCTATTCCCCTCCTCCTCTCCTCAGCTCCACAGTGGCCTTGAAAACCAACAGTCCACAATCACAGCTGAGAACCAACAATTTATCAGTCATCAGAGAAGTCAGAACAGGACTGGAGCATTTTCAAACACTCATTTTAAGAAAATTATCATTATTTGACTTATCTAGCTTCTCCCTGGAAAATCCCACTTGCAAAGCTGTCTTTACTTGACTTAACTCAGAGCCCACACAGGGCAACAACTTCCTCCCTGGGAACATTTGTGGAAAACAATCAGTGGCAACTGTTTAATACGACAGCTGCCTAAGGCAGTGATTACTGATGAGGCAAACAACAAGGTAACCAAAAACAAACAAACAAAACTTAAAGAGAAAAGCTGCGGAAAGAGCAATTCTCAGGAACTTTGAAAATCTCCGACACGTTAATGAGAATACAGAAGACCATTTGCATGCATAGGGCTCCAAGCACGCCCTGGACAGCCAAGAGAAAGACCTAACTTTTCACCTCTGGCTGACCTTGAGACTACATTAGAAGGATATGAAGACTAAAACAGAAATGTAAACTGTCTGGTTTAATACTTGTAGTATCCCCAATACACAGAGGGCCCCTTGGCAAAGACTAGGAAACTTCCTGATCCAGGCTTGTAAGATGTCTGTGTTCAATCATTAGCAGACCACAAACATAAACAAGCAAAAGTCAGTGGTCACGTAGAAGGAAAAAACAAACTGCATGTAGTTAGTTCAGTAAAGTCATTAAAGAAACATACAGCAGGGCATCTGGGTAGCTCAGTTGGTTGAGTGTCCAACTCTTGGTTTGGTTTCAGCTACATGCAAAAGGATGAAACTGGACCACTTTCTTAGACCATACACAAAAATAAACTCAAAATGGATTAAGGATCTAAATGTGAGACTATTTTTTATGGAAAAATCCTTGAAGAGAGCACAGGTAGTCTGACACTGGTCAAAGCAACATCTTTCTAGATGTGTCTCCTGAAGCAAGGGAAACTAATGCAAAAATAAACTACTGGACTACATTGAGATAAAAAGCTTCTGCACAGCAAAGGAAACAACAACAGAACCAAAAGACAACCTACTGAATGGGAAAGGATATCTGCAAATGACCTTTTCAATAAATGGTTAGTGTACAAAATATATAAAGAACTTATACAACTCAACACCAAAAAAACCAAATAACCCAATTGAAAAATGGACAGAAGACATGAACAGGTATTTCTCAAAAGACATACAAACGGCCCTCAGACACATGAAGAGATGCTCAACACCACTCATCATCAGGAAGATGCAAATCAAAACCAACACGGATATCACCTCACACCTACCTGAATGGCTAAAATCAAAAACTTAAGAAATAAGAAGTGTTGGCAAGGATGTGGAGAAAAAGGAACCCCTGTGCACTGTTGGTGGGAATGCAAACTGATGCAGCAACTGTGGAAGAACATATGGAGGTTCCCTAAAAAGTTAAAAAATGGAACTACCCTATAATCTGGGAATCGCACTACTGGGTATTTACTCAAAAAATACAAAATCACTAATTCAAAGGGATACATGTACCCTTACGTTTATGGCAGCATTATTTACAATAGTCAAACCATGGAAGAAGCCCAAGTGTCCATCAATAGATGAATGGATACAGAAGATGTAGTGTGTATACGTGTGTGTATGTATACTAGAGCCATAAAAAATGAAATCTTGCCATCTCCAACAACATGGATGGATCTACAGAGCATAATGCTAAGTCATATAAGCCAGTTAGAAAAAGACAAATACAACATGATTTCACTCATATGTGGAATTTAAGAAACAAAACAAATGAACAAAGGAAAAAAAGAGAAACAAACTGAAAAACATCTGAATTATCAAAATAAAAAGTCAGCAAAGCCAAAGACAGGTTAGTTGATCATCTAATCCGAGGAATAAAATGAAAAAATAATGGAAAAAAAAAAAAAACACGAACAGAGCCTCAGAGACTTGTAGCTCACCATCAAACATACCAATACATATATGATAGAAGACCCAGAGAAGAGGAAAAAAATAACTATTTCAAGAAATAATGGCTGAAAACTTCCTGAATTTGATTAAAAACATTTATGTGCACATTCAAGAAACTCAATAAATTCCAAGTAGAATAAACTCAGAGAGACCCATATCTAGACACATCATAACAAAACTGTCAAAAGACAGACAAAGACTCTTGGAAAGCACCAAAAGACAAGCAACATTTCATTTAACAAGGAGACTCAATAAGAAAAGATCTGATTTCTCATTAGAAAACGTGGTGGTCAGAAGACACTAAGATGACACTGTCAAAGAGCACGAAGAAAAAGGCTGGCAATCAAAAAATCTATATCCAGCAAAACTTAATTAAGGAGAAATTAAGACATTCCAGGTACACAAAAACTGAGAATTCATTGCTAGCAGACGTACCCTATAAAAATTACTAAAGGGAGTCCATTAGGCTGAAATGAAAGGATTCTAGACTAACTCAAATCCATGGGGAAAAAAATACCTAGACCTGTAAATGAAAACACAATATTTATGGCATTCGGCTAACGCAGTGCTAGGAGGAAAATTTACAGCTTTAAATGCCTAAATGAAAGTAAAGATCTCAAAATCAATAACCTAATGTTCCACCTTAAGAAACTAGAGCACAAAAAAATAAAAGCACACTAACTCTAAAGCATGCAGAAAAAAAAGAAACAATAAAGAGTGAGGATATTTGAAAGAGAGAAGAAAAAACAACACAAAAACATCAATGAAAACAAAATTGAGAAATCTTTAGTCAGATTGTCCAAGATAAGAAAAGATTAAAATTACTAATCTGGATTGGAAAAAAGGATATTACTACCAACCTTACAGAAATAAAAAAATATATAAGGGAATGCTATGAACAACTGTATGCTAGCAAATTACATAACCTATATGAAAAGAACAAATTCCTAGAAAGACATAAAATGCCAAAACTGACTCAGAGAGAATCTGAGTAGATCTATAAGAAGTAAAAAGACTGATTTAGTAATAAGGAAAACTGACCTGAAAGAAAAGCCCAGAACCAAATGGCTTCATAGATGAATCCTATCAACACTTCCAAAAAAGAGAGAACACTTTACAATGCACTCTATGAGGCCAATATCACCCTCATTCCAAAATCAAAGACACTACAAGAACACTACAGACCAATATTCCTTATTAATATAGACACAGAAATCCTCAAAAAAAATACTATAAAACTGAATATGGCTATATATAAAAAGTACTATACACCATGACCAAGTGTGATTTATCCCAGAATGCAATATCAGTTCAACACAGAAAAATCGATCATTGCAATACACCATAATATACAGGTCAAAACAAACGTAACTGTCTCAATAGACACTGAAAAAGTGCTTGACAAAATCCAACATCCTTTCGTGATAAAAACACTCAAAAAGTTAGGAATAGAAAGTAATTTCCTCAATCTGATAAAGGGCATCTATGAAAAATCCAAAGCTAACTTCACACTGACTAGTAAAATACTGAAAGCTTTACCTCTAAAAACAAACAAGACAAGGATGTCCCCTTTTGCTACTGCTACTCAACACTATACTGGAAGCAGTAGCTAAAGAAATTAGGTATGAAACATAAATAAAAGTCATACAAATTGTAAAAAAGAAGCATTACATCTCTATTCACAAATGACATGATTTTGTATATAAAAAATCCTAAGGTATCCACACAAAAATCTGTAAGAGCCAAAAAAAAAAGTTCATCTAGATATCAGAATACAAAATGAATATACAAAATCAACTGTATTTCTATCCACTAGCAATGAATCATCCACAAGTGAAAATAAGAAAACAATTCCATTTACAACAGCATGAAATGAATAGATATCTGGGGATGAAAAAAGAAAATTTGTATACTAAAAACTACGAAATGTCACTAAGACAGAATAAAGACTTAACAAACTGAAAGATATTCCTTGGTCACAGACAAGAAGAAGTAATATTGTTAAGATAAAAATACTCTCTCAACTATATCTAAAGAGTCAATGCAACCTCTATCAAAATCCTAAGTGGCTTACTGCAGAAATTAACAAGCAGATCCTAAAATTCACAGGAAAATACAAGGAACCCAGACTAATCAAAACAACCTTGAAAAAGAACATCAAAAGCTACAAACTTCCAGTTGCAAAATAAATAAATCCTGGGGATGTAATGTATAGCATGGTGACCATAGCTAATAATACTGTATGGTATATTTGAAAGTTGCTAAAAGAGCAGATGTTAAAAGTTCTCACCAGAAGAAAAAAAATATTTGTAATCATGCATATGCTGAGGGGTGTTAACTGGACCTATTGTGATGATCATTTCACAACACATACAAATAGTGAACCATTTTGTCGTACACTTGAAACTAATAGAACGTTATATGTCCATTACACCTCAATTAAAAAAAAGAAAGGAAAGAATAAAAAGAGCAAAGCTGGAGAACAGATGCTTTCAAATTTCTAAGCTTACTATAAAGTTACAGTAATCAAGACAGTGTGGTATTGGGATAACAGACATAAGATGAATAGAACAGAACTGAGTGTCCAGAAATAAACTCTTACATTAATGGTCAAATGATTTTCAACAAGAGTATTAAGACAACTCACTTGGGGAAGAAAATATGCTTTTCAACAAGTAGGGCTAGGACAACTGAAAATCCATGTGCAAAAGAATGAGGTGGAACCAGTATCTCATACCATATACAAAAGTTAACACAGAATGGACCAAAAGTCTACATGTAGAATTAAAATTATAAAACTCTTAGAAAGAAAACATGATCTTGAACTAGTCAACTGTTTTGTACTTATGATACCAAAAGCACAAGCAACAAAGGAAAAAATAAACTGGACTTCATCAAAGCTCACAACTTTTTTGCTTCGAAGGATACTATAGAGAAAATAAGAAGACAATCTACACAGGAGAAAATACTTGCAAATTAAACATTTCACAGGCGTCTAGTATCCAGAATATACAACTCTCAGAACTCAACTATAAAATGAAATATAATTCAATTAAAAAGGTAAAGGACTTGGGGGCACCTGGGTGGCTCAGTGGGTTAAGCGTCTGCCTTCAGCTCAGGTCATGATCTCAGGGTCCTGGGATGAAGGCCTGTGTCGAGCCCTGTGTCAGACTTCCAGATCAACAGGGGAGTCTGCTTCTCCCTCTCCCTCTGCCCTTCCTCCCACCCAGGCGCACCTGTGTGCTCTCTCTCTCTCTCACTCATTCTCTCTAATAAATAAAATCTTTAAAAAGGGGGGGGAGGATTTGAATAGACATTTCTCCAAAAAAGATACACAAATGGCCAATAAACACATGAAAAGATCCTCAATACCCATCATGGAAATGTAAATCAAAACCACAATGAATGCCTTAAACTTATGAGTTAGGAAAATAATGATTCAAGGTGATGTCCAAATCCTCATTGCTAATGTAAGACAAATTTTTGAGTGGGTCAACTTTTCCCCTAAGGTGACTTGCCTACTTTGTGAGATGCCTGGGAGTTGCCATCTGCCTGTTCCCCTTTAAAACTGAAAGAGCAGACTGGTATGAAGGTAGAAAGTGAGACTGAAGAAACACTTGTTTCCCATAAATAGTAAACTGGATTAGCCCTCAAGGGAAAAACAAAAACAAAGAAAACACAATCAGATACCACTTCTCATCCACTAGAATGGCTATACTCAGAAAGATGGATAATAACAAGCATGATAAGCATGTGGGGAAATTTCATTCTTTTTAACATTGGTGGTAGAATATAAATGATGCAGCTGCCTTGGAAACGGTTTGGCAGTTTCTCAAAAAGTTAAATATAGAATTACTGTATGACCCGGCAGCTCAACTCCTGGAACAGTATATACCCCCAAATTGAAAACACAGCCACACAAATGTTTGTACATCATTATTCCTAATAATCAAAAAGTGGAAACAACCCAATGTTCACCAACTGATGAATGGATAAACAAAATGTGGTATATCTATACAATTAAATATTATTCAGCCATAAAAAGGAATGAAGTACTACTAAATGCTAAAACCTTGAAAACATTATGTGAAGTAAAAAAAGCCAAACACAAAAGACCACATATTTTATGATTCCATTTACATGAAACATCTAGAACAGTCAAATTCATAGAGATGGAAAGTGGGTTAATGGTTATCAGGGGCAGAGAGTAAGGGGAAATGGAGAGAGAATGCTAAAGGATACAGATTTCTGTTTCTTATTTTGCTAACCTATTCCTTTTAGCTAGTCTAATATTCAACCCCCTAACATCCCAATTTGTGAGATGTGCCCAACCTTAACTGGCTAATGCATCTGAGAACTAGAACTTCTAAGTTAGTCTAGAAAAGAATTAATCTGAAAAAGAAAAGAGAAATCAGACTGGCGGGGAAAGTACTTTTTTTCTAAGTCTGGAAACTATAAACTGTTGTATCACCAACTACTGATGTTTACTGTGAACGAATGCATTACTTTCACTTGGGGTCAAACACTAGCTAGCCATATTATATGTCTTTTTTCTTTTTTTGAGTGGTCAGACAATAGAAGAATAACCAAAATACATTGCTACTACTATTCTGGATCCAGCTCTACACCTCTAAAATAGAAAATCATTTCTCAATTCATCTCCCTACACTCAAAGGCATTCTTCTGGATACTGAAAATAAATACGCACTTTTGGAAAATGTATTACAATGAATAAGGAAAAGTAAATACTACTACAAATTCCTACAATCTTTCTCTTTTATACTACTCCATATTTAACGTGATTCTTTTACTGTACCATCAACTTTACTCTTTTGTAGTTGCCTAAAAGCCAGCAAAGCACTAAATATTTATTCAAATGGTTGCTCAGACCCAACGTTTTCAAGAGTTTTAAAGAAATAAATTCACCAAAAGGATTCATATTTTCCTGAAAGACATTTTACAATAAATGGCATGTAAGCAGCAGTTTATTATAACCATCAACTTGCCTCTAGAAGGCTCTAAAGACAACTGATGCTTTTCCATCAATTGGGAATTAACCGGGAATCTTAAACCTACTGATTTAAAAGGATTCAGACAATGATGACAAATTTTTGGTGACACAAATGTACCTTTTACTAGCTATTTTACCTCAGTTTTGGGTGGGAAGGGAAAGAGTAATGTTGCTAGGTGACACAATTTAAGGATTTCCGAGTGTTTATTTGACATAAAATACCAACAATGAATTTTATTTCCTTTCATTCAATTCTTGTTTTCCCAAAATGCAACTTTTAAATAATTTTCTAATTTATCCTTTTTTAGTAGGTTAGAGACTGAGAATAAAGTACAGAACCTAAACCATCATTAAGATCATCTGGCCACTTGCAATGACATGGATAGAACGAGAAATTATAATGCTAAGTGAAGTCAGTCAGAGAAAGACAAATACCATATGATTTAACTCGTATGTGGAATTTAAGAAACAAAGGAACAAAGGAAAAAAAGAGAGAGACAAGCCAACCAAGAAATAAACTCTCAACTACAGGGAACTGATGGTTACCAGAGAAGAGGTGGGTGGGGGGATGGGTTAAACAAGTGATGGGGATCAAAGAATGCACTTCTCAGGATGAGCACCAGGTGATGTATGGAATTGGTGAATCACTATACTGTACACCTGAAACTAACATAATACTGTTATGTTAACTAACTGGAATTAAAATTAAAACTTAAAAAGATCATCTGGGGGTTCGTATTATATTTCTTAAGAATAAATTCTTACTGGGGCACCTGGGTGGCTCAGTCCATTAAGCATCTGCCTTCAGCTCAGGTCATGATCCCTGAGTCCTGGGATCAAGCCAGCATCCGGCTCCCTGCTCAGCTAGGAGCCTGCTTCTCCCTCTCCCTCTGTCTGCCACTCCCCCTGCTTGTGTTCTCTCTCCCCCCCCAGCGCCCCCCCCCGTCAAATAAATAAATAAATCCAAATAAGTAAATAAATTCTTACTGACTTTGAACAGGTCTTAATTTGATTCAATTTTATCGCTTTTAAGGTTCTAAAATTCAAATAATGTTTTAAATTCTTCCATAAATTCTGTGCTTCAAATTCATTTTCATGTAATCTTCCAATAATATTTGAACTGTTATTTTAATTCTATAAATATCTACAAAAATATTAAGTGAATAATATAGCTGATATCAGAACCCAGATAATTCTGTCTCCACTATATCCCACTTACTAGCTTTTTAATACTCAAGTTTCCTTGGAGATTAATTACTATCTCCTACACTGAGCTGTTGTTAACAATTAAATCGGGTAAAACATGTAAAATGCTTGGTCCAGGGCCTACCACACATAAGTAGACAAAACTATTAGCTATTATTACCAATATATGACAACTGCTTCTATTAGAATGTTCACTCCTTAAAAACTTCTCAGACAGTGGGGGCGCCTGGGTGGCACAGCGGTTAAGCGTCTGCCTTCGGCTCAGGGCGTGATCCCGGCGTTACGGGATCGAGCCCCACATCAGGCACCTCTGCTATGAGCCTGCTTCTTCCTCTCCCACTCCCCCTGCTTGTGTTCCCTCTCTTGCTGGCTGTCTCTATCTCTGTCGAATAAATAAATAAAATCTTTAAAAAACAAACAAACAAAAACTTCTCAGATAGTGAAAAGAGGGGAGCCCGGGTGGCTCAGTCTGTTAAGCATCTGCCTTTGGCTCAGGTCATGATCCTGGGGTCCTGGGATCAAGTCCAGCATCAGGCTCCCTGCTCTCAGGGAGCCTTGTTTCTCCCTCTCCTCCCCACTCCTGCTCTCTCGCTACACTTCTCTCTCAAATAAATAAAATATTTTTTAAAAAAGATAGTGAAGAGATAGAATCGTATCTGAAATGTATTTGGTGTTCATGTGAAAAAGCCAACCTATTTATTAATTATTAGAATCCTAATACTTCCTGAGACTCATAATACTCAACTGTAGTAATACACCTAAAATCCAAAATCAATCTTCAAATAATGAATATTTAGGTTAGTTCAAATTTTTCACTATTCTAAACACTGCAGTGATCCTACACACATGACCACTTCCTTAGAATACTAAGAAATGGAAATGCTAGCTTCAAAGTAAAGGCATGTGCATATTTTAAACAAGCTCCACACCCAATGGGGGCTTGAACTCACAACTCTGCCATTTACAATAGGCTTTCCATTAGTTTACTAAGTGGTGTATATACCTCTTAATCTTAAACTGCACCACAGAACCATCCTGCGCTGTCACCTTCAAATTAATAATGACCATTGTTCTAAGCTTTGACACCTCCCTTGGTCTTTTCATCAGCAATGGAGAGCACCGGAATCTCCTCAGCTGCCACTTCACAAAGGAGGTACCAGGTCCTCACTGAAACAGCACAAGCAGCACGAGGAGCGGCAGAAGGAGGTCGCAGCAGTGGAGGAGGGAGAGGGCATGCCAAGAGGGTCTTTTTTAGTACGTCTTGACAACATACGTCACAGTCTTTTCCAAATTTCATATACAATAGCCCAGAAGTTAAGGAATTCTCTTAAACTTGTTGCATATGTTTCCTAGTTCAGTGTTTTTTAACTCTGCTAATGACAGGTTTTACTATTAGAACTATAAGATGTTTCATATAGGCAAATTTATCAAGCATTTCTGTGATGATTTTTAACTCTGGTATAAGTTTTGAGAATGGTCTTCCCTATCCCCATATATAAAATATATTTCCTTATTTCTTTCCCATTTTATCCTGAAGATTTAGAACTATTTTAAATTTATTTTATTATAAAGCACCTATATATCACTTTTTATGCAAATGAACATTCTTTCTTCTTCTTCATCTAAACTACCACGTAATGAAGTGGTCACATGAGCTCCTTCTGTAGCAAACAGAAGTCCTCCTTTTAAAATTTCACATCCTTTTTTAATGTAACTGTCCTTGACTATAAAAAAGATGTGCAAGTCTTTCTTAAATAAAAAGAGCCTAAATAAATAAATAGAGGCTCCTTAGAATAGGAAGAATAGATACCCTACCAATGTCAACCTCCTTGAATCCAATGGATGGATTCAAGTTCATCCAATAAACGATCCTAACAAGTATTATTTAGGGATTTAACAAGCTGATTCCCAAATTCACATGGAAGAGCAAAAGGCCAGGGGTGCCTGGGTGGCGCAGTCGTTAAGCATCTGCCTTCAGCTCCAAGGGCGTGATCCTGGCGTTATGGGATTGAGCCCCACATCAGGCTCCTCTGCTGGGAGCCTGCTTCTTCCTCTCCCACTCCCCCTGCTTGTGTTCCCTCTCTCGCTGGCTGTCTCTCTCTGCTCTCTGTCAAATAAATAAACGAAATCTTAAAAAAAAAAAAAAAAAAAAAAGAGCAAAAGGCCAAGACACTAAGAAATCTGTATTAGTCTCCTGTGGCTGCTATGACAAATTAGGGCCACAAACTTTATGTTCTGTGCTATATTTACCCACCTTCTCTATATACAGATCAATGTATTGTTAAATGGGAGTGGAAAAACACACCTTAAAGCCACCATGTTATGTTGTTGGGTTATCAGACATAAGTTATATAAGAGTCATGAAGACTTCTTTCAATAATGAGGGGAGATTATCTGATAATTTCTACCATGATGCTATAAACATTTTTCAGTTAATGTCCTGTTTTCTGTTCTTCTTTTTTACACAGTATAAACTTTAGGTTCTGAACCAATTTTTCTGCACAGGTACTAAAGACAACCCAAGGTCTCTTTCTGATCAGGACACTAACTTTAAATGTTTTTTTTCCTACCATTGTCAATTAAAAGGAAATTGCTCACAAAAAAAGCGACTCTGTTCTCCTCATACCTAACATATTCATTCTTGAACTACGTAGTATTTACTGAGCACCTATTATATGCCAGGCACTATGCTGAGTCCAGGAACATGAAGAAGAAAAGACATACCTCTGCCTTCAGGAAGGTAGTTATGATATGTCATGCAAATAAATACATTGTAATAAAATAACCAAATTACCAGAAGTAAATAGCACAGTGTAGGAAAAGCTCCTATGCCCTTCTGATAGGGAAAGCTTCACCAAAACTATGTACAGATTTTGCCCTGAGCCTTGAAGGAAGAGCAGAAGCTTTCAAGTCTAAGAGTGACATGAAGACAGCATGGTACAGTGAATATCATTAACAAGGGTACAGGCATCACAGAAAGTGACTTCTGATTCAATATTGCTAAAATGTAAAGTACCAGAGAGGGATAACAAGAAGTTAAAGAAGACAATGTGGCAAAGATACATTTATGTTGGCACACTTTAATCTGACTTTGAGATGTCTGTGGGATACCCTCATATCCATTTATCTTTTTCTACCACATTGTCAAAGATGAAAGTTTCATGTTTTAGTAACTTGAAGAATGATGATGCCATGGACAGAAATACAAAAAAAGAGAAAAAGGGCAAAAATCATTTAGATTGTATAGATATCTGAAATTAGAAACAGGTTTAACAAACATACTTATCCTAATTTTCTATTTCCTCCAAGGTCTATTTCTATCACATGGATCCTTCTAGGAGAAAAGATGTTAGCTAATATATGAACACACACATGTATACACAGAAGCCATGACTGAATTTAGAAACAAGAAAAAAATGTTTTTCAGAAAATGTACGCTTTCTTTTTTAAGACACTGAAAACTTAACCCAACATGTTTCTCTTTTCACTTTAACTGCCAGGAAATCTAAGAATCAAATTCAATGCCTTAGAGCTTTAATCAGCTCATCGCTAGAACCTGATAATGTTTCCTTTCTTTAAATACTGGCTATTCAGGTGTCTGTTTTACCACTAATTGTTCTACTGTACACTTTATACAGTCCTATAAGCTATATAAAGTCATTTAGATGCAACAAAATCCTTAATAAAAATGAAATGTTAATGCAGATAATGCAGAGGTGGCTTATAGTATTTGAAACAGCTTATTTTAGTAAGCAAATTAATCAGTAACATTTATGTAAATAATTTGCTCAGTAAGTCACTTCTTCATAAAAATACAAAGATAAAGTATTTCAATTAGGTCAAATTAATTTTTCAAATCAGAAAGACTCAAATTAAAGAATATAAAGAGTATATACAAATAAAAGAATATTAAAAAGCCTAATATCATGTATATAGAATTACTAATTTTGCATATCAAATCCTTAAAAATATATTCAAGTATAAAATCAAGTTATTTTTATAAGCAGTTTACAATTCACAATGACTCCTACACATTTTCAGATCTTCATTCATATCAGTCCAAACTTAATTATACCATTTTTATCAATTTAATGAACATATAGTATTTGTTTCTATCCTTATACATTACTATTTATACCTATCGAATATTTCTTATTTTTCTGACAGGATATTTTGATCTAATTTTTCTTGTGAAAACATTAATACATTCATATTGGAGAAAAATAATCACGTATTTTTCAGTAACCAACTGATAACAAATTTCTTCTCTAAATATAAAAAAGGAAAAAATGGGGAGCAAGTTGCTTTGTATGAAGCCAATTTTCAGTCTCATTTGTTTCACAGAACCTCTTATCATCAGCATCAGCATCAGCATTTCAATGTCTTGAAAACTTATGTTTTAGGGTTTTTTGTGGTTTATTTTTTCAAGCAGGCATGAACATCAAGTAAAGAAAGTCATTCCTGACAGATGGCACACAGACAGATGCTTTGGGACTGCTTCGGCTTACTGACTTAAGAGCCTTCAGGCCATGGTGAGAAGGGAATCAGGCAGAGCCAGTGGGATCCATGAACTGAGACTATCGGCTAACAGTCCAAGGAAACCAGGATAATTAGAATTCACAGGACAAAGCACCAAAGAAGAAAGAGATGCACACAGTGAGAACTCAGGATACTGGGAAGGTCCCCTTCCAGTATGATCATAACATACTTACAAGGAAACTTCCCAAGACAAGAGAAAGAATTATGTGAAAGAATTTGAGAGAACAGAACCAAATGAGCACAGAAGACTGAGAATAGCACCTGCTCCCAAGAGCTGAACAACAGAAAGCTCATAATTTGCAGGGCATTCACCGGATAGAACACTCAGGAAGATGTTGCCTCATAATAGGTAATAATTAGCCCCAGACAGATTCACTCAACAAATCATAAAAGCAGGACCTGAAATGCTCAAACTGCTTTCAAGTAATTTACCTGCAACCCTGAATAAAGCTCAAGAATTTATAGGAATACAAAAATATCCAGAAGCTAAGAAGATCAAATTCACAATATCAGGTATCTGAAAATTAAAATAGAAAGAAGAAAATAATTCAGGATAAAGAAAATAATCAATTGATTAAAACTGACCCAGAACTGACAAATAAGTTAGAACAAGCACAGAAGTATATTAAATTATTTTAATTGTATTCCATGTGTTCAAGAAGTTAAAAAGACATACAGACAATATAATTTTACACCCAAAATAAACTGGATAAAAACTACACCTAAGATGAAAAATAAACTAGATAAGATTAATGCAGATTGCATGTAGCAGAATACTAGTGAACTTGAAGACAGCAATAGAAACTATCAAAGATAAAACAAAGGGAAAAAAGAATCCCCCCCAAATGGAAAAGAATGTCAGTTATTACTACACTTGATCTTAGCCAAAAGGCCGACCCTTAAAAAGTTAAAAATTGAGCTACCCTATGATCCAGCCATTGCACTACTGGGTATTTACCCCAAAGATACAGACGTAGTGAAGAGAAGGGCCATATGCACCCCAATGTTCATAGCAGCATTGTCCACAATAGCTAAATCGTGGAAGGAGCCGAGATGCCCTTCAACAGATGAATGGATTAAGAAGTTGTGGTCCATATATATACAATGGAATATTACTCAGCTATCAAAAAGAACGATTTCTCAACATTTGCTGCAACATGGATGGCATTGGAGGAGATAATGCTAAGTGAAATAAGTCAAGCAGAGAAAGACAATTATCATATGGTTTCTCTCATCTATGGAACATAAGAACTAGGAAGATCGGTAGGAGAAGACAGGGATAAAGAAAGGGGGGGTAATCAGAAGGGGGAATGAAGCATGAGAGACTATGGACTCTGAGAAACAAACTGAGGGCTTCAGAGGGGAGGGGGGTGGGGGAATGGGATAGGCTGGTGATGGGTAGTAAGGAGGGCACGTATTGCATGGTGCACTGAGTGTTATACGCAACTAATGAATCATCAAACTTTACATCAAAAATAAATAAATAAATAAATAATTTTTAAAAAGTCAGTTATTTTCAAGCTATGAGACCTTCCAATATACCAATAATACTTTCCCAATATACCAATCTAATATTAATATTTCCTCATATACTAATAAATGAAATTCCAAAAAAGAAGGGGAGAAAGAAGTGGGGAAAAAATGGAAATGGAAGTACACTGTTGAAAAGTTGTTATACAATATAAGAAGTGATACAAATGGCATATCACCTAATAGTAGACTGGTAAGATAAAAATGTATATTATAAATCATAAAACAATCACTAAAGTAATAAAATAAAGAGATGCTAATAAACCAACAAAAGGAGATTTTTAAAAGAATCATAAATTTATTCAACTAATACAAAGAAAGCAAAAGAGAGAGAAAAGGGAACTAAAAACAGGCCAAATAGAAAACAAACAGAAGACAACGGGTTCAAACTTAACAAAAACAATAATGACATTAAATGTACATTATCCACATATGAATGACTACTTATTGGTCTGAATCTGAACAGAACAATTACAAGTAAGGAGACTGAGTCAGTAATCAAAAGCCTCCCAAGAAGAAAAGTCCAGGACCAAATGGCTTCACTGGTGAATTGTACCAAACATTTAAAGAAAAATAATTACCAACCCTTCTCCGACTCTTCCATATGAGAGAAGAAGAGGGAGTACTTCTGAACTCATTTTATAAGGCCAGCATTACCCTGACATTTAAGAAAGAAAAGAGAAGAAAATAAAATTTAAAAACTATAGGACAATACCCCTGAAGAACACAGATGCAAAAATCCTCAAAAAAATAGCAGCAAAACAAACTCAACGAGTTAAAAGGATCATAGCCATGACTAAGTGGGATTTATTTCAAGCATGCAAGGATGGTTCAACATCCAAAAATCAATGTGATTCACCACATTAACAAAAGGAAGGATAAAAATCACATAATCATCTCAATAGATGTAGAAAAAGCATTTGACAAAACTCAACATCCATTCATAATAAAATCCGAACAAACTGGGTATATAGGACATGTACCTCCACATAATAAAGGCCACATATGACAAGCCCACAGCTGACATCATACTCAATGGTGAAAAGTTGAAATGTTTCCTCTAAGATCAGGAACAAGACAAGATGCTACTTTTATTCAACATTATGTTAGAAGTCCTGGACAGAGCAATGAGGCAAGAAGAAGATAAAAGACATCTAAATCTGAAAGGAAGATGTAAAACTGTCTTTATTTGCAGATGACATATTCTTATATATAGAAAATTCTAATGAGTCCACCAAAAAACTGTTAAAACTAATAAAATCTGTAAAGCTGCAAGATACAAAATCAGTATACAAAATTCAGTTGCATTTCGATACCCTAACAATGAGCCATGAGAAAGAAAAATTAAGAAAACAAACCCAGGGGTGCCTGGGTGGCACAGCAGTTAAGCGTCTGCCTTCGGCTCAGGGCGTGATCCCGGCGTTACAGGATCAAGCCCCACATCAGGCTCCTCCGCTATGAGCCTGCTTCTTCCTCTCCCACTCCCCCTGCTTGTGCTCCCTCTCTCGCTGGCTGTCTCTATCTCTGTCGAATAAATAAATAAAATCTTAAAAAAAAAAAAAAAAAAGAAAAGAAAACAAACCCAAAGGCCCCAGGCTAGCTCAATCAGTACAGCATGCAATTCTTGATTTCAGGGGGAAAAAAAAATTTACAATTCCCTCAAAAAGAAAAATACCAAGGAATAAATTTAAGCAAGGAGATAAAAGATCCATACACTAAAAACTATAGGACACTGATGAAAGAAATTGAAGACACAAAAAAACAGACTACATACTCACAGATTAGAATAGTTAAAATGTCCACACTACCCAAAGCAATCTAAAGATTCAGTGCAATCCCTATCAAAATTCCAATGGCATTTTTCACAAAAATACAAAAAACAATCCCAAAATTTGTATGGAACCAAAAAGGACCTCAAACAACCAAAGCAATCTGGAGCAAGAACAAAGCTGGAGACATCACACTCCCTGATTTCAAGCTCTATTACAAAGCTAAAGTAATCAAAACAGTATGATATTTGCATAAAAACAGATACACAGATCAATGGAGCAGAATTGAGGGAAATAAACCAATGCATAAATGGTCAATTAACGACAAAGGAGCCAAGAATACACAATAAGAAAGATAATCTCTTCAACAAATGATGTTGGGGAAACTGGACAGCCACATGCAAAAGAATGAGACTGGATCCCTATGCTACAACATATACAAAAATGAATTAAAAGTAAATTAAAGACTTAAACTAAGACCCGAAACCACAAAACTCCTAAAAAAGCACTAAGTGGTAAGCTCCTTGACACTGGTCTTGATGATGGTTGTAAAAAAATAAACAAAAACATCCACATTGGAAAGGAAGAAGTAAAACAATTTTTATTCAGACGAGACTGTCGATGTAAAAAATCCAATGGAATCAATAAAAAATTAATATGACCATTTGAGTTTAGCAAGACTAAGTGAGTTTATAGCAAGATTTCAGGATACAAGTTCGATACACAAAAATCAGGGGCACCAGCCTAGCTCAGTAGAAGAACATGTATGTGATTACTGATCTCGAGGCCATGAGTTCAAGCCCTACAATGCGTGTAGAGACCACTAAAAAGGGGGAAAAAAAACACTTAAAAAAATTGTATTGCCATACACTAGCAAAGAAATGGATATAAAAATACCTTTTACAACAGCATCAAAAGTAGAAAATACTTAGGGATAAGTGACAGAAGATGTGTAAGGCCTGTACATTAAAAACTGCAAAACACTGTCAGAGAAATTAAAGAAGCCCTACGTAAATGGAGAAACATACCTTGTTCATGAGTTAGAGAACTCAATATTGTTGTCTGTTTTCCCCCAATCAATATCCCAGGAGGAATTTTTTTTTTTTAAAGAAACTGACAAGCTAATCTTAAAACTCATATGGAAATGTAAATGACCTGATACAGCCCCCACCACCCCCACATCCAAAAAAATCTTTGAAAAGGAAGAAAGTTGTAGGAACAACACTACCTGATTTCAAGATTTATTATTACAGTAAAAAAAAACTAAACTAAAACCGTGTGTGTGTGTGTGTGTACACACATAAAGAGAGAGAGAAGTAGAAAGAGAGAATAAGAGAGAAGGAGAGGGAGGGGTCTTGGCTCTAACACAAATAAACAGATCACTGGAATAAAATAGAAATTCCAGAAATAGGCCCTCACATATATAGACAAATGAGTTTTGGAAAAAGTGCAAAGGCAATTCAGTGGAGAAAGGGCTTTTTCAACAAATGGTACTGGAGCAAGTGGACATTCATTTGCAAAAAAAAAAAAAAAAAAAAGTCAATCCATACCTTAAACCATATTTATGAAGTTAACTCAATAGATCCTAAAATTACAAAATTTCTTGAAGGATAGCAGACACTCTTTGTGACTTTAGCTTAGGCCAAGATTTAGATCTAACATCAAAAGCATAAACCATAAGAGACAAAAATGATACATGGACTTAATCAAAATTAAGAATTCCTACTCCTTCAAAGAAAATATTAAGAAACTTAAGACAATCCAAAGACTGGGAAAAAAGATCTCTCCAAACCATGTATCTGAAAAAGTACTTGTATTCAAAGAATAAAGAATTTTTAAAACTGAATGAAAAAATTTGAATAGACACTTCAAAGAAGTTATACAACGGAAAAATAAGCACATGAAAAGAAGCTGAACCTTATTAAATATCAGAGAAACAATTATAACCATATTTATTACAGTGGTTGAAATTAAGAAGACTGGCCATACCAAGTAGTGTTGGTACATGTGTGGAGGAAACGGAACTCTCATATCCTGCTAGTAAGAATGTAAAATTGTAAAAAACAATATGGTAGTTTCTTATAAATTTAAACATAACAACTGTTATGTGATCCAGCCATTCCACTCCTAGGTATTTATCCAAGAGAGAAAAAAAGCATGTGTCTATAAACAAGTACACCTCACTGCAGCTTTATGTGTAATAGCCCCAAACTGAAAATTCATAAGTCCATCAACAGGTGAATAGATCAACAAATTGTGGCATATCCAAACAATGGGATACTGCTTGATAACAACAAAAGCAATATACTCCTGACACACAACAATATAGACGAATTTCAAATAAGGCTGAATAAAAGAAACCAAACAAGAAAGAGTAAATACTGTATAATTCCATACATACACACACACACGTAACTGTGTGATTCCATATATATACACACACATACACGCACACATATATACATAAAAAGTTTCACCCAGGGGAGGGGGGGAGGATGGGGTGCATGCAGGGGTGAGAAAGGGATTACAAAGGAGCAAAAGGAAACTTGAGAAGACTACAGATATATTTGCTACCTGCAATGTCTGAATATGTGCCTAATCTTAATTGTCATGATGGCTTCACAAGGTGTATATGTATGTCAAAATTATTCAATTGCATGCTTTAAGTATGTGCAATTTATTGTATACCAATTCTATATCGATAAAGCTATTAGAATGATCCAATAATCAATGTATTTATTTGCTGAATAAGCACTCATCTTATTTTTAAATCATGAAGACTGAACTGTTACCTTGCCACAGAAGAAAATTAACACTCAATATCCACTATATGCAGGCATTATGTTAGCTACTTTACATGTGCTAACTTAGTGTCATTATTTTAAGGCTTTTATTTTTTTTAATTTTATTTTTAAAGATTTTATTTATTTATTTGACAGAGATAGACAGCCAGTGAGAGAGGGAACACAAGCAAGGGGAGTAGGAGAGGAAGAAGCAGGCTCATAGCAGAGAAGCCTGATGTGGGGCTCGATCCCAGAACACCTGGATCACGCCCTGAGCCGAAGGCAGACGCTTAACGACTGAGCCACCCCGGCGCCCCTATTTTAAGGCTTTTAATTGAAAAAAGGGGACAGGAAGGGGAGAGAGGATAACACAAAACTTTTGAAACTAGACAAGGCTTTATTTCTATTTTTTAAAAACTCTAACTTCCAGTTCCTACAAATAAAATACATAGCAATATCAATAACACAGCAGATTTAAATCTAAGTCCTTCAGAGTCAGGTCCTATAAATTCAGCTGGAATGTCTCATGTGTCCCTTAGGAACACATGGCAGGAAAAAGGTTTAGACTAGATGTTTAAATTATGTTCTCATATATTTCGATGCACTGAATTCTCTCTAAATACTCGGAATGGCAATTCATTTTAAGGGTTAAAAATACAGTTCATATGGAACCAATCAAAAATAAAAATCCTGTGTAACTGGCAATGACCAGTTTGCAAACCAGTTTCCTCACAGTGCTTTTATGTAAAACTTTCACCTACTTCCAGAAAGGATTTGAAATGGCTCTTTCACCTGCAAAATAAGGTACCTGATTGGTGGACCTCTAAGACACGTTACAGTTTTTGTCACTCTACTTTTTTACACTCGTTTTCTTGGGAATTACATTAACCATATTTCAAGCAAAATAACTGTAACCATTTAAAGATACAGAATATTTTATTCAATTAACTAATATAGTAGAACAAGTACATTTGTTTTTGTTTTGTTGTGTTTTTGTTTCAAGTTTTTGTTTAATTTCTAGTTAGTTAACATATACTGTAATACTAGTCTCAGGAGTAGAATTTAGTGATTCATCACTTACATAACACCCAGTGCTCATCACAAAACGTGCCCTCCTTAATACCCATCACCCATTTAGCCCATCCCCCCAGGCACTGCCCCTCCAGCCCCCCTCATTGTTCATTGTTAAGAGTCTCTCTTGTGGTTTGCTTCCTTGTCTTTTTTTTTTCTCCTATGTTCATCTGTTTTGTTTCTTAAATTCCACATGAGTGAAATCATATGGTATTTGTCTTTCTCTGACTTAATTTGCTGAGCATAATACATTCTAGCTCCATCCATGTTGTTGCAAATGGCAAGATTTCATTATTTTTTATGGCTGAGTAATATTCCATCATATAAATATATACACACACATATATACACACTACCTCTTCTTTATCCATTTATCAGTTGATGGAAATTTGGGCTGTTTCCATAACAAGTACAACATTTGAATATACATCTTTCACTCCATATTTTGACAAGGTTTCTAAATCTCAGCACTATATTTAGAGCTAAAATATTGTTGTGATGTATTATCTGTGCAATGTAAGATATTTAGCAGCATTTCTGCAGCCCACTAGATGCCAGTAGCCTCTCCCCCTTTTTGTGATAACCAAAAGTATATCCAGACATCATTGCCAAATTGCCAGAGGGACAAAACTGTCCCTGGTTGAGAACTACTGGTCTAAAACTACTGAAGTGTAAAAAGAGACAAACCAAAAAAAACTTTTTTTTTTTTTTGAGAGAGAAAGAGAACGCACTCGTGAACCAGTAGGGAGAAGTAGAAGGACAATCTCAAGCAGGCTCCACACTCAGCGGAGCCTGACATGGGGCTCAATCCCACAACCCTGAGATCATCACCTGAGCTGAAATCAAGAGTCGGATGCCTAACTGACTGAGCCACGCAGGTGCCCCCAAAAAACAGACTCTTAACTATAGAGAACAAACATGTTTACTGGGGAGGTGGTTAGGGGAGATGGGTAAAACAGGTGAAGGGGATTAAGAGTACAATTACCTTGATGAGCACTGAGTAATATATGGAACTGGTGAGTCACTATAGTGTACACCTGAAACTAGTATAACACTATGTTAACTACACTGGAATTAAAATAAAATATAATATTAAAAATAAATAAAAATAAGAGTACCGAAGTGCTGTAATCTCTTAGTATGGCCCTCCTCCACTGACAGGGCAGAGTCTGAAAGCACAAAATTCTCTATTTGAAGGTTCTTAAGGATATTTTAAGTGTTTATATATAGTATATGCTCCATATTTTTAAAAGGCCATAAATAAAAAACAAAAAGGGTTTTAATTATTGTTTTGTTTTCAAACCACGGAAGCTAGACCCTACAAAATATCTAACAAGTGTAGTCTCTTAATTTAGACCATGTCACCCAGATAAAAAAAAACTTTTATGCCCAAGATGTATGTATGAACTATTCCCTAACCACTCTATAACTAAAAAATACAGCAGTTAATTTAGGAAATGTCAATACTCTATTGGGACTCAACTTTGTAGCTCTGACTTTACTCACCCTACAGTTTGTCCCAAGTAGGTGTCAAATTCCATTAAGTCTCCAATTTTAAACTGCCATTAGCTGTGAACATCTACAATCACACATTGACTTTCTCTGTTGCACTCTCTCAACCAAACCTTTTCTTCAATGACTTAACTCTCAAGTAGAATGAAAAGAAAAAGATCACAATCTCAACTATATTTAGAAGATTCATATTTTCTTGAAAACTGGATCTTTTTATATTGCTAAGCTGGATTTAATTGCTTTCTTATTCCACAGAAATAACTGTAACTTATTTTGCTGTCATAAATGTAGGAAGAGTAAAAAACAAACTGGAGATATGAAATCTGGGCTCCAGTTCTGGCCTCCTAGTAGCTGGATGACTACTTAACATTCCCAAACCTCAGCTTTTTCATTTGTAAAATACGGAATATATCTACTTCTATAGTTACTGTGAGGATTAAATATAATTTATGTGAAATCATTTTGTAAACCATACAAATGTTGTGTATTATTGGTGGTATCCTGATTGTCTGAATAAACAGAAAAACATGCAGCTCAAATACAGGATTTACTTATATCTCTAATTAAACATCACTTTTCAGAAACACACATTAGAAAGAGCTTAAGATAAATTCTGAACTAGAATTCGGGCATCTGGGTTCTAAACTTGGCTCTGCCAATAACTATCAACAAAAGCAAAGTAACTTTCCCTTTCACCTCAAATTTCACCTAAAAAGATCCAAGTACTGGACCTGGTGTTGCATAAATATCATTACAGCCCTTATCAGCCTATGAAATGAGCAAGTATTCAAAAGATTCGTTTAACCCTATTACCACAACTCGGAGCACTCTTTGGTCTGCCAGCCAAAGAGATGTAGAGGGCAACAGAGGGTAGGAAAATTTTAACTAAATAAAACCAGAATTGCATACAATGTCCGAGAAGTAAAGGAAGTTATAAACTATGTTTTTCTGTAATTAATAATAATCTTCCCTCTAAGTGACAGTAATGATGAACAAGGTACTTTAACAGAAGGGCGGGGCTCTTGCCCTAAGATTTTTGGAAACCAGCCACTTCCCAGAGGTGTAACTGCTTCTTCACCCTCAGTAGCCAAAAAACTTGAAAGATTAAGGTTTATATTGTTCGAGTTTTTTTTTTTTTTTCTCCCACTTGGATGGGGACGGCGGTAGTCACCTGACATACATAGTCTATAAACACCATTATCGACAACATCAAACCTCCGGAAAGTCTAAAAAAGATCTAAGTTTTTAGAGTAATGCTAGTTTGTAAAAATGAGCTCAGACTATTAACTCAAAATTAGATAATCCTGTGTTGGTGGTGATTAGTATTTGCCAACTGCCAAGTTTTCCCTTCCCCAAATTATCCACCCTCCCGCGTCCTGCGGAGGCGACGCCTCGCCCTCTATCCCCGCACAGCGCCAAGGCGGGCGGGAGAGTCCCCAAGGGCTCCCAGAGGAGGGAAGGCCTTTGGGCGCCACCACCCCTCGCTCCTCACCGATGACGATGCGCAGGTGCTTGAGACGGGTCAGCGCGTCCTTCTTGGTGTCCAACACCTTCTGGGTAGACTTCTTCACGTCCCCGTGCGGCTTCTTGGAGAACATCCTGCCGCTGCCGCCGCCACGGCCGACTCCGGCCCCCTCCCGGTCCGGTCCTGGCGGCGGAAAGTGGAGAGAGTGGGCGGGGAGAATACTAGCGTAAGCAGCTCATTCACTCCCCAGGCTTGCGGGCCCCAGCGCAGCCGACTCCGCTCACATCCAGGCCAGGGCCGCCACCTCCACCCGCCTCGCGCCGCGGCTGCAAGGCACCTTCGGTTCCGGCTCCAATATGGCGGATCCCCTCTCCCAGTCCTGCACGGAACGGGGGAGACCCGGCAGGTCGGCCGCTGCCGCCTCCGCTGCCTCCTGAAACCGCCGCTCGCAGCCACAGGCCGGGACCGGGAGCCGGAGCCGCGGAGGTGGGGCTCTCGGCGGCGGCAGCACAACTCCTCTCCCTGAGGCCCCCTTAAGGTTAAAGCTTCTTTAGCAGCTTAGACCCTGCATAGGCCTAAACCGAGCGCGGTGATGAGGTTTCACGACTCTGCCGTCGGTGGCGAATGGTCCCCGTGGCAACCGCCTTCTGACGTGAAGGCTTCTTGACGTCATGCCAGCGTGAGCTCATCTGTGGTATTACCCACCTTTGGCTTCTTGTGTAAGCCGCCAAAGGAGGAGCCCAAGAAAGTCAGAGAAGGGAATTATTCCGCGCCATTGTAAGCGAAGGGACTCCTAGCCAAACGAGTGGTGGTGCATTGTTTTTGTTTAAAAAGGTAATTCATCTCCACTCTTTACTATGTCATACATAGTAACTTAAAAAATAGCTCCAAAACATCTAAACAGACGTGAAATATATTTTAGATGCCAATTCTGAAGGCGTTGGATGTAACACTCCTTCATTTCCTAAGTTGAATTTTGTTTAAAAGATTTTTTTTTTGGTTTTGCAAAGTGATGATGGACAGTTTATTATAGTCTAGAGATTTGTAGGGTTGTAGTACATCCTCTAGGTTAAAAGTATCTTGCACAAATAAATGAAGCCCAAAAGCATGCAGTAACAATGCAAAATTACAAGAGTAAAGAAATCTGGAGAACTTTGAGGGTGAATTTTATTAATATGTAGGGTACACAAATCCAGGAGAAAAGTGCTAAGGTCTCCACCTTAGAATGTAGAAAAGTTCATAAAGAACACAAAAAAATCACAGAAGCGTATACTCATAACTAAAACATGAAAATGTAGGGCACCTGGTTGGCTCAATCAGTTGAGCCGCTCACTCTTGATTTCCACTCAGGTCATGATCTCAGGGCCCTGGGATCAGCCCACTTTGGGCTTCTCACTCAGCTGGGAGTCCCGTTGGGGATTCTCTCCCTCTGCCCCTCCCCCTACTCATTCTCTCTGTCTCTTTCGCTCTCTCTCTCTCAAATAAATATTTTTAAAAAACATGAAAATGTTCACACATTAGTAATTTTTAAAAATCAGAGTAAAACAATATTTTAAAACAATTTTTAAATAGCTTCATTGAAGAGAATTGATATACAACTAACCGCACATTTTCAAAGTGTACAATTTGGTAAGTTCCACATTTGCATACACCCATGAAAACATCACCACAATCAAAATACTGAACATATCCATCACCCCCAAAACTTTCCTCTTGCCCCTTGATAATTCCTCCCTCTTGCTAGCTGATCCCTGGTTCCCAGGTGACCACTGATCTGCTTTCTGTCACTTGGAGTTCCCATTTTTGAGGGTTCTATATAAATAGAAGCATTCAGAATACTCTTTTTTGTTTTTTTGGTCTGGCTTCTTTTGCCCAATATAATTTATTTTTTAACAATGGTGATGTAATGTCTTATTAGTCAAATTAGTAAAGTCTGTTTTTAAATCAGACATCTTACTCTTGGTAAGTGTGACAGATACTCCTATTGCTTGTTGGGAAGAAGCATTAATTACTACAAGCTTACTGGAAATTAAAATTTGGCATTATGGATCAAGACACTTAGAAACATTTATAAACTTTAATTGTTTAGTTCCACTTTCAGAATTCTATTCTACAAAATCATAAATGGGTAAAATATGAGAAAATATTAACACATGATTATAACATTGAAAGTTTGGAAACAAATGTCCATCAGAAAGGAGATGAATGTCCAATGGGTAGAATGTTTTATGACCATGAAAATTACTAATATGAAGATTTTTTTAATGACATGGAAAATTCTCAAGACAATGTTAAGTGAAAAAGCAGATACAAAACTGAAATATGTATGTTATCAAACTCTGAAAAAAATTATGCATAAAATGTAATTAGAAAAAGATGAAAAAATATTCCAAAATTGTGATTATATCTGCAAAGTGAAATTACAGGTGATTTTAATTTTCTTCTTTATATTTTGCTTTTATTTCCTTTACAAAAAGCATATATTGCTTTTACAATTAAAATTTTTTTAAAAAGTTGTTTTAAAGAAAATTAAGAAAATCTAATGTACCAATTGTAAACTAACAAAACAAATTAAGATGTATATGTAGGAATAGAAACTCCTTGAAAAGAAAGGCTTTTTACAAAAAGGTATCTTTATGTTCTATGATGGCACAGAGTAAATATTTGTTGGTTTTTAAATTTTTGTTTATATTATAAAATGTTTTCTTTTGATAATAGAAGAGTTATCTGATCCCATGATTCTATCATTTATTTTAGTTACCGCTGTCCTGCCTATAACTTGTATCTTTTCTGAGATACTAATATCAAATTCAAATATACTCAAATTTAAACTACTCAAATTCAATATATATAAAATTGAAACTTGTCAACTTTGTCCTCCTTTCTCCCAAACCTGATCATCTTCCTTCATCTGATATCTTTATTGATTAATACCACTATCAGCCCTGTTTTTTCAGTCCAGAAACTCATATCATCTTATGTCTTCTTTTCTTTTTCCTCTCTTGTCCTGTTACCAAGACCTGATGATTCTAAATATTTCTTGATTTAGTCATGTTCTCTCCACTATCACAACCTTTGTTTGGGCTCAGATTTTCACCATTTCTAGCTATGGGTGCTAGAAATGGCAGTGGTTTCCTCCCCACCCCACCCCCCTTAGTAGGATTTGAGCCTCCATTCAGTTTTAAGTAAATTTTAACACACACACACACACACACACACACACACACACACACACTCAGAAGTCTTATCTCCTTGCAATTAGTTTTTGAATGTCTGTCTTAAAATCAGGAAATGCATAGCACTTCAGGTCAAAGAATAAAACCCACATTGAGGGACTAACTTCAGAAAAGCTAGAAACATGTTCAGATTTTATATCTTACAGACTTAGTCTTTTGCTCTTTCTAAACTTATTAAAGTGGAGATTAAGAAAAAAGTAATTAGCTACACTCATTATAGTGGATGTAAGTTGGTGTGCCTGCCTTCTGATAATCATACCCAGATTGTCCTTTGAAAAACCACCTCTTTTGGCCTCTTTGGATCTCATGGCTCATGGCCCCATTTAGATTTCAGTACTCAAGCACCCCCGGGGCAAAGGAGGTGTGTTAGGGATGGGCACAAGACCATGTTAGTTCGATAAAACTCACTCCAACAACTATTGAGAAAGAGAAACTCTTTTTTCAGGATGAAAACCTGGAACTGCTAGGAACCATGTGAAAAGAATCTGCTGGAGATAGCACCAATACTCTGAGAACAGAGGAAATAGAGGAAGAGACTGAGTTTTGGTAACATTGGGCATTTGGATTGAACTTGCCTGAAGTGCCATGATCTTTTCTACTTCACAGACCAATAGTTTGTGTTGGGTTTCAGTTACTTGCAACAGGAAAAGTCCTGATTTGTATATTTTAAAGATATTTGGTAGGCTGAATAGGGGTTTGCAATTTTAAAAGAAAAGAAAAAAGAAAAGAAAAGAACTGCTTGAAAACAGCATTGCAGCCCTCTTCTGAAGCCCTCCCACAGCATTTACTTTTTTCTCTCCCACGACACTCCCCACACTCCATGCTGTAATCATTCTATGCTTCTTCTCCCCTATATTCAACTGTAATCTCTTCTTAAAATAGGTTTTGAGAAGACCTTGGACTGTAATCCATAATCCAAGACTCCAAGAATCGTTTTCTCTCCCTCCCTGCTTCCCTTTCTTTCTGTCTTCCTCTCTCTCTTTGTCTGTCTCTATCTCTCTTTCTCTGCCTTGTCTAATGGTACCTGGCATGTGGTAGGTGCTCAATACATATTTATGGCAAGAATGAATCAACTCTGGGCACTCAGTAAGCATTTACTGAATTTATGCAAATAATGGAGTTGCTCTTTCTGCTGTCAATTCAGGAACAGTAACCTGTTTTGGGGAACAGAGATGTTAGGAGGACAAAGAAAGGAGAAACAATTTCTTAACAGGGGCAGGCCAAAATGTAAGCCAAGCCAATCCTTTACTTTGCAGGTTTTTATTCATAGGGAAATAAGTTCTATGGGTTTTTATGAGTTTAAGGTAGAATTTTTTAAATCTTTTATGTTGATCTATTTCAACTGTGGATGTAAAATTGCTATTGGGTCTTAAAATATCAGAAGATTGTATATGGTTGAGACAAGAATAAAGGTGCAAAGAATAAGAGAAAGAGGAAAGAAAAAGAAAAGTAGGCTTTATTAAACATTTCCACAATTTATCCATGAAAATGAGCATAAATTATGGTCACCAGAGACTCAATTAGAAAGATAAACTTGGGGGGCGCCTGGGTAGCGCAGTCATTAAGCATCTGCCTTCAGCTCAGGGCGTGATCCCGGCGTTCTGGGATCGAGCCCCACATCAGGCTCCTCTGCTATGAGCCTGCTTCTTCCTCTCCCACTCCCCCTGCTTGTGTTCCCTCTCTCGCTGGCTGTCTCTCTGTCAAATAAATAAATAAATCTTTAAAAAAAAAAAAAAGAAAGATAAACTTGGGGGCTACAGTTTGGACAATTTATTCTTTCTTCAATCTATTACTAAGAATATTTTCATATACTACTTATGTGTCATCTTTCATATATTTTTTTCCTATTTGCTATAACATATCCCAATTTTTTGCTGCAAACAGCTTGACAACAAAAAGACTTTTAAGCAGACCTATTTATGTTTTCATACCACACTCTTCGGAGGGAAATCATTATGTGCAGTCCTAATTACTTAGATGACTGCATTTTATTATATAAGCTTGTACATTTTCTTCTATTACATTAGACATTGTATCTGTTTTAGTTTCATTACTTGTGAATGAGAAGTCTGAAATGCCAACTGTGTTGCAATGGTAAGAGTAAGAGAAGCATTGCTTACCAAGTGAATCCTAATGAAACACAAATGGGAAGGATCTGAAGTTAGCAGAAAATTAAGAACCCAAAGAAGTGATCAAGAGATAGACTAGCAGTTCTTAGACCTTTTGGTGTCAGGATCAGAATTATTTAGGATCACCAAAGAGCTTTTGCTAAACTATTACATTATTAAAAATTAAAGCCAAGGAGGGGCGCCTGGGTGGCTCAGTCAGTTGTATCTGACTCTTGATTTCGGCTCAGGTCATGGGCTCAGGGTCTAGAGATCAAGCCCCAAGTCAGGCTCCCTGCTCAGCTCATAGTCTGCTTGTCACTCTCCCCCTGTTCCTTGCTCCTCTCCTCCCCCGCTCATGCTCTCTCTATCTCAAAAAAAAAAAAAGATAGTTGGATACTTACTTATAATACCATATATTCTTTTGATTGAAGTATATGGGAAAAATTTATGGCCTCATTTAGGTATGTAATTGGAAAAGGGAAATATTATCATTATTTTATTTAAATTCAATTAATTAACATAGAGTGTATTATTGGTTTCAGAGGTAGAGGTCAGTGATTCATCAGTCTTATATAATACCCAGTGCTCATTACATCACATGCCCTCCTTAATGTCCATCACCCAGTTACCCCAACCCCCCAAACCCCTCCCCCCCAACAACCCTTGGGTTGTTTCCTATGATTAAGAGTCTCTTATGGTTTGTCTCCCTCTCTTTTTCGTCTTTCTTTATTTTTCCCTCTCTTTCCCTATGATTCTCTGTTTTGTTTCTTAAATTCCACATAGGAGTGAGATATAATTGTCTTTCTCTGATTGACTTATTTCACTTAGCATAATACCCTCTAGTTCCACCCACATCATTGCAAATGGCAAGATTTCATTTTTTGATGGCTGAGTAATGTTCCATTGTGTGTGTGTGTGTGTGTGTGTATATATATATATATATAT